>NC_140209.1:39995212-40055417 GCF_951802725.1 Rutilus rutilus | reverse complement strand
GCACCCTGTATTTTAAGGAAGAACATTTATTTATTTACGATACATTATTCATTCACAAAGAAAATTGGTGTCTTTAAAGGTTGGATTTTTCCAAATTTTTTAAATTAAGGCAGTAAGTTCAATTTACAAAAGATGATTTTTTATTCCTCTTTTTAGTCAACTTTAGCATGGTGTCTAAACTTATGCATAGCACTGTGTATATATATATGTGTGTGTACACATATGCTGAAAATCAAATCAATTCTATTTAAGAATGAAAAAGAGAAAGTTTAAAAGAACAACACTGATTTGAAATAAACAATTATGTTATGTATATACTGTTAATTATACAATATTAACATTGTATAATATCAACCTTGACGTTCAGACATTTCTAACTTCACTTTCAAATGCTTTTTGGAGCCAGTGTATGTGCAAATTTAAAATGCAATTATGATCTACAGTGTGAAATACATTGATAAATGTTAAAATTTATTATTTACTTATTTACTTATTTGCATTCATTTAAACAAGACTTTTGGGAAACGCAGCCCTGTAAGGGTTTTTAACATTAACTGTTCCTGTATCCTCACCAGCACTGCACATTTTGGATGTGTCCCCTATTTAATCCAGCTGAATTAAGTCACCAGCTGATTAGTAGACCACTCCGTGACCTGAGCTGAATGTGTCCAATATATGTGATGATGGGAAAATTGGATAATTTTACTGAGTCTCTCATTCAGCAAAATAAACGAATCTTTATTCAAGTCACCAATTCACTCATTTGAACGGAGTGAAAATGTTCTATTTTGCACTATTATTATTCACATGCACAATCTTTGATCATATTCCAAATTAAGAAATCATTATGGAAATCATTCCCCATGCTGGGGAAGCTCCAGGAAGGGTTCGAAAACCCTTACTGTACGTGATACTCATTCTAAAGTCCTGAAAATAACATTTGTGCTGCTCTGTTTACAGGAATACAGTGCTGTAAGAGTACGTGTGTTTGGTAGTGCCACACTGAGCCTAAAAACAGACAAACCAACCATCAAGATGAGCAGTTACCCCCGTGAGGTACAAACTCAACATCTCCAAGTTTCCTCTTCTATCTGGAACTCTCTCTTGCATACATTTAGCATAAGCGAGGGGGAAATCAAATAACTATTAAAATGAGGCAATTTTCCTGTATATGTTTTCTGGTGCATTAGAGATTAATGACAGTAAACATCTTTTCTCTGTTTAGTTTACAGTAGATATAGACCCTGCAGGGTCAGAAGAGCTTCCGTATGAAATGCCTCTGTGGATAATCATTGTGTCTGCGCTGGCTGGAGTGATTCTGCTGGGCCTGATTGTCATTTTTCTGTGGAAGGTGAGAAACTTTTTGTGCTTCAATACCCCTTTTGTTCTCACATCTGCAAATTCCTCTGGTTGGAGTCACACAAACAACAACTTAATTTTATCGCATTGTGCTTTAACACCATAAACAAAGTGTGAAGTTTGTTTTTAACTCCACCTTGAGAGGAGCAGCAACACATATTGCTACACATTTTAATCATCCAACATCTCAGGCATTCAGGATTGCACTTTGGTGCCTATAAACTTAGCAATCATAACCATATATTATTTTAAATATATGGTGAAATGTTACACACACAATCTATAGAAAAAATAATAATAGAAAAATATTTTTACACACACAAAAAAAAATCACATTTTACCCACATTATATTGTGCAAGTATGTGTATGTTCTTGTATTTCCCCCAAACACATTTTTACAGTATTTTGCAGTCAAATTACATGTATTCTATTTTTTACTTTGAACATTTTTACAGTACAGCTCGATGTTGCTCGTATGGTATGGAGATTATTATTTTCAATATATCACAACATTTGTGCCAGAAGAGCACAGTTGATTCAAGCCTAGATCACTTTCTCCAGCCATGTCTTGTGCTTTGTTTGATTGCTCATATCTGAATCCTGTTCCCCAGTGTGGTTTCTTCAAGAGAGCCAACACCAGAGAGCTTTATGAGGCCAAGGCCCAGAAAGCAGAAATGAAAACACAGCCATCAGAAAATGACCACCTTACAGAGGAGGACTGAGATTCCCTGGCCTTTGTTGGGCCTCTGACACAAATAGCAAGTTTGTAGGTGTCACAGCCAACGGCTCTCTAGCTAAAATGCTTGGCTTGATTAACAATAATGTATTCCATGGAAGCTCCACTAATACTGCCTTTCCTCTTCCCCTTTGAGACACAACGCTTCCCTCGTCTGTTTTCGACTCTCATCATTGCTCTCAAAAACACTAGAGGTTGTTTTTTTTTCCTGAAACAAATTGATATGTGAGGCTCTTTGTTATGTCCTCGGGCTTGGGTTGCTGTTATCTTGGAGATAGAATGAAGTCTTAAAACATGAACTGTATATTGCTTTAATCCAACTTCTGAACGCCTTTTCTTGCTTTGACGTGACTAATAACTTCTGCGTTACCACATTGTTTTCTTTTTTGATGTTTTCTACCGATCCAACAAACTCCTTCTGATCACATCTTCTCTTACAGAGATAACAAGCTTTCCTTTCCCTTTCACAATCTGCCGCTGAATTTATCACACATTTTTACAGACTCTCTATCTCATAATAATTTGCTCTCTTCATAATTTCATGAGTTTACAGAATGCTTTCTCTCAGTTGCTATATAATGTTAATCTTGTAATCTACTTCAGTCAAGGCTCTTAGATTTCTCAAAGCTTTTCTGAATACATACATCCTGTGGTAAGATGCTCGTCTTGCTCACAGTGCTCCTTTTCTTATGTCTTCTCGCAGAGTGGCTTTTTTAAGCGGGCTGCCTACTTCCAAACTATGCCAAAATACCAAGGCGTGAAGATTTGTAAGAAGGAACAGTACCAGGTAAACCAAGGCTTTTTGATTGTGGACTCATCGAACAACAAGAAACACTGGATCACAAACTGGACTGAAAATAAACAGTACTACTGATGAGTGCACTCTCAAACTGTCTCTTGTAGACAGTGAAATGGACGTTTACAGACGTTTATTATCTGAATCTATGCAACTCTACCTGATTTTATTGGAACTTCACCTGGATATCTGATACAATTGAAGATGTTCATTTAAAACTGCCTGAGATGAACTGATTATACAGAAGACTGTGTGTGAGATTTATGTTTTGATGTTTATTTTATTACTGTTTTTCAAATACATGCATGTATGCTGGAGGGCTCAACAAGAAGGTTTTTCAGAGTTTGTCCCCACCACAAAGGAAAGATACATTCTGACAAAAGGATAACTAAAAAACAAATTCTGCTATAAGATAATATAGAATACAGAAAACCAAACCTTTAAACATCAATGAATGTGAATGTAAATTCAGTGTAAGTGTGAACTTACTGTTGAATTCTGTGTATTTTGTTGTTATTGTTATGTGCCCTAACTGAAAATAGCACTGAATTTTCTCTTCAGGTTTTCCGATAGTGCTAAAAATCTGTTGCCCAGTCATGACTCACTATTTCATCTTTCTCATTCGGTTCTTGCTTTATATATTTTTATCTTGCATCAGGTCACGTAACGAACAGCTACCGATTATGATTCGTTATACACGAAACCGTAAACAGACACACAAATATTCTTCGCCAATATGGAATTGGGACAAGACCTAATCTCAAATTCAGCCAGTTTTAGCTTTACTCTGGGGTGATGTTTTGTTTCATGCCCTGATTCTTGGTCGTGAATTTCATAGTCATATTTTAGATGTTGTGGGTCTTTATGTATGATGTAAATGTGACAATTAAATTTGTCTAAAAAAGTCATGATTTTGTGGAAGTGTTTTTTTTTTTTTTTTTTTTTACAGTGATTTATTAGTTTAAAACGGTTTAATAAATACGTGGATGTTGTTTAGCCTACATGTATAACTTAAACGTTAATAATTTGTTGAAAATATACCCTGTGCTCATATGTCAACAGGCCTGTAAATCTACGCAGCTAAAGAATGTTTTTTTTTTTTTTTTACGTGTGCATTAATTAGCTCTCAAATCTGCGTTATAGTAAATAAATAAAGTGATATCTTAGTAAAAGACCAGGATTGGATGTTTTTTTCTTTAATACGCGCTCATGTTGCTAATTTTGTAAGTAATGAACAGGAATGTGATCATTTCTAATCCTGTTAAGCCTCACACCAGCAGGAAAGTAATTGCATTAGAGTTTGAATAGATGTCAAAACTAACCGCATTCGCAAGCGAGCGTCACGGGAGCGCGAGCCCCGCCTGCAGGGGGATTAGCACGCGCTAAACCTCAGATCCGCGCGCTCTGTCAGGTAACGCCGCAAACACCATCCACGACTAACCTAACAGCACAAACAAGGATAAATAAAGACATTGGTTTGGTCTAATTTGGTTTTCGCGATACCAGCCGAGAGGTCGGTGTCTGGACTTTTTAGGTTCTGCGCTGTGAACTGTCAAGTGGTCTATCGTTTAATAAATTTCAAAGTAAATCTGCGCGGTGGGTCGCATTTTTTGGAGAGGACGATGTTCATCATATCTGAGAGTGACGGGAGCGCGCAAGTCAGCGTCGCTCGCGGGGAATGACGCTTCAGACTTTGACCAAGTGTTATCAAGTTAATTATTACCTGATGGACTAAATGAAGAATGCCGCACGTTTGGGAGTTTATTCTGATTCTCAACGTTAATGTCATCTTTGTAGAAGGTAAACTGTTCACATATGAAAACTCACTCTCATTATGCTTAAGATGCTGGAAGCTCTGATGTTAATAGACTATAGCAGAATTTGCATTATGCTGGCAATGCATTAACATCCAAAGCTACATAATTATTACACTGAATGTGTGTTTTTTTTCTGTTTCTCATAACAAAATGCTGAATATTTACTGTCTGGAGCGATTGTTTACTGACTGTCCTGCTAAAAAAAAAAAAAAAAACATTCTGAAGCCAGACTAAAGATGGTATGCTAGTTTTAGCTGGTTTAAGCAGGTTTTAGCTATTAAGATGGTCTTCCAGCCAAATCATGATGGTCTTATGTTGGTCTATACCTTCAAAAACCAGTAGAACAGTTTGACCAGACTGTGAGACCAGATAGGCTGGTTTTAGCTTGTGTATTATTATTTTTTTTTTCCAACAAGGTCGTCATTTCAAAAATGAACAGATTTTAAATGGAACAGCAGGGATTTGGAGGGGGGGGGGGATTGCTTCCCAAAAATGTAATTTCCTGCATAGCTATGTTTTCTTGTATTCCTTGTTAAAAACAACAACAACAACAACATAGGTTTTGAGAAAATTCAAGGATTCAAAGAATATTGTCTTAAACCAGATTAAGATAGTTTGGTGAATTTTAATGTGGTTTAAAATGGCTTCCCAGCCTGGCCGAGTTGGGATTCAGGTGATATGCCAGACTAATCAGCTAAAAAGTGCCGAAACCCTTTTAAAAATCAGCCAACAGATGTGTTTGACCAGTCTGGGAGACCAGCAAACCATCTTACACTGGTCTCAACTGCTTTCTTTTCGGTACTCAATCCTTTTCATCATTGTCATACTTTTCTCAAATGTGATCTTTCTCTAATGAGTACAAACATATTATTGTTATATTAAACACTATAAAAGGATTTTCACTGCTATGAAACAAAAAAGAAAGACATAAAAAGGGACACAAGACAAACATGAGTATTACAAAAATCAATGCAGAAAGGTTGTCAGTGAGGGATGATCCTCAGAGTAAAGCTCATCTAGAGTCTATGGTGTTCTTATGTTCTTCTGCACTAGTGAAGTACCCAGTTTGTTTTGGCAATTCTGAGTTTGACGTCATCCTTCCTCCTGGGGATGGGCATCTATAAAAAAAAAAAAAAACAGACACAAGTTAGATCTTCAAAGAGCAAGAAATGTGCATGAAAGTTTTCTACAGAAAAGCCCGTAATGTATGTTTAAGAAGGAAGCTGTGATTTGAGGTCAGTCGGCTCAGAGTGTGAGGAAAATCAAAACCAAGCCAGCAGGTTAAATGCATGAGGATTATTTTCCTTATTCCAGCCTATAATATCAAAGTGACTCAGGCGTGTCAAAAAACGTGCGGTGTAAAATAATACACAAGCCTTTTTATGTTTAGTCCAATATCTCACAGGGAGCCACACACAGCAGAGAGGATAAATGGGTAGCCGGCCTCAATCGAGTGTCAGCATTTCGCAAATCTCTCTGTGTATGAATCTCAGCACCTGTACTTACAGCAAATCCGTGGCTCTCGATGCTTCTAGATACCGTAGCCCCAGAAAATGGCAGCTTCCTACGAGCCACATAAGTGAAAGTGCACAAGCTTCTCATATCTCAGATACAGATGTCAATAAATTGGGGTGGAAGAAAATTGGGCTCCAATCCTCCTCCCCGTTCAAGACGGGCACATCAAAGTAACCTGGCTTGAGAGTAGAGCTGTGGTGTGGTGTATTAAAGAGCAGCCTTGAGTGCTTGACTTGGCAGTGGATATGATGCAAGCTGCAGCCTGAAGCCAGAGGGAGAGAGGTGAGGGGAATAGTGATGTGAGATAACAGAGTGAATTCAGAATGCTGGAGTCTGCTGGCTCTGTGACCTACTTTCCAGCTCCTCCGACAGGGCCCAGAGCAGAGGATCCAGGATGCATCTGTCGTCATTTCACAAATGTCTTTTTTATTCTTCTTGCAAATAAGCCGTGCTATTGGCAAATATTGACTTTATAAATGTGCAATGTGCTAAAAAAAAATTTGGGTGGGGCTGGGGGGGGTGTCGAGAATGTGTAGAGTTTTGCCTCAAAAAGACTTTAAATGTGCCTTGTAGCATTAGAGACATCTTCATCCTATTATTTGACAGGAGAAACTTCTCTCCATGGGGAGTTGGGGTCTATTACAGGTGTGACTGTATTTTCAAAGAGCCGTGGGTGAGTGATGTGTGAATCTCTTCTTTTCCCGCAGCACAGCCAGTGTCATCAAAGCTGCACGATGGTTGGTGGGCATACAAAGATCTTGTCCAAGGGAGCTTTATACCAGGTAAGCCTTTCAAAAGAAAGAAAAGAAAACAGTGTGAGAGTATGCATAATGTGCTGTGTCAAGAGTCATGCTGCTTGCCACACGAAGACTCGCAAGATCTGCAGAGGCTTTGTGTGTTGACTTATAGCACATAAAACGTCAGGATGCCAATTAATATTTTATTCTGTTTGATTCACACTTTTAATGTAGGTAAACCCGGTGTGAAAGAGGTGGATTTAACACAAACAGTATGAACGGTATTTAACAGTACTTTGCAATTGCTGCATCATAATTGGGAGATTAAATGGGGAGTTTATAGTGCTTACATTTCACTAGATTAGTTAGCCTGATACCTTTAAGGTTGTTAAATGATATACGTGCAAGATAGAGGTTATTTTAAAAGTGAACTTGAAAGCTGAAGTGTGTAATCACCAAACGGAATTGTGTGCAAAAACAATGATTGTTTCAAACAAGTTTCCTCAGACACTCCCGCAGGCAGGTTTTTTTTTTTTTTTTTTTTTTTTTTTTTATAAATTAGTACAGTTAAAAAATGCTGTAGGATTTACTTTGAAACCATTTACACTCAGAAATAAGTAAATGAGTACAAAGAAACAGCAAGACGCTGAATTAAACAAGAAATTTGTATTGTATATAGAAAGACAAAGACTTTTCTTGTAAAACATACTCCAACAATCTTTGTTTTATGTACAGTTTTAAACTGTGGGGGAAAGTTACTTTTAAAAGTAATGTGTTACAATATTGTTTTACAAAAGTAACTAATTGCACTACTTTTCCATTTTCTCACCTGGGCTGGGTTTTCTTGCTTGTTTTTAAATAACAAAAAAAGTTTTATTTTGGCAAATGTAAAGGCCCTTTCACACTAAAAAGCTGAAGGAAATGCAAATTCACTCCTGTACAGAAGAGAGCACAGCTCAAACAAAACTCTCTTTCATCTGCAATAAAAAAAAATGTGCAAATGTGATGTTTATCTAAAGTAATTTTTGCTTATTGTTATGGTTGAATTGGATCATTGAAGGTCACCAGGAAAGACATTGGTTAATAAAGTGAGATAAAAAATGCGTAAAGTATATTTGTGTAATTAAGCCTATTTAATTATTGCAGGTTTGCGTAATATTCCGAGTTTGCAATTCACTGTTTTTATTCATTTTGAAGAATACTGAATCTGTTTTTGTGCAAATGAGATGAGTAAATGCATGCTCACGATTAGTCTAACTTCGTTACTTATTTGAAAAAGTAAGCTATTTTGTTGCTAGGGATGTGGCCGAAGACAAATGCTATGTTCGGAAAGCCTCTAAAGGGACATGGTAATGTGAAAAAAATATGAGATGGAAGAAAAAAAAAATGCTTTTGCGTTCTTTCGCAATTATGTTAGGGTAATTAATATATTGTATTATATAATTTGCAGGTGTCAAGCAGCTGCTATCAATATGCGGGGTATTGAAATGGCTCTTGAATGCCCACGCTTTTTACTTTCACTTTCAAATTTGCGATCACTCTTATATAGAAGATAGTGGTACTGGCCACACATTTTACAAGATAGGATATTGGTCAATGACACTCAGGATCTGTTTCACACCAAATCGTCCACCCTGTCAGTCTTTTCTCCTTACTATTTTCACGTGAAAAGTAAAATCTGATGCAATGTAATGTAACCAACAACCACAGCAAGCCTAACTTTTAGGGGCTCCGTAGAATGCGTTACTCATTTTCTGTACCTTTCTGAATTCGTATTTAGGCTTCGGGCACATCCCTACTGAAAACGTAACTCGCATTACTTGTTATGCGTTACCCAGACACTGGTTTTTAAAGTATATTTATTCAGCAAATATTCATTAAAGGTCCCATGACATGCTACTTTTTGTAGGCTTTTTGTAAACACTTTTAAATTGTTACAAAAAATATTCTATTTCAAATAAACAGGCTACTGTTCTTCTGATTTTCTACTCAAAACATATATCACAGTTTCCACAAAAGTATTAAGCAGCACAACCAATTTCAACATTAATAATAATAAGAAATGTTACAAATTTTAATGATTTCTGAATGATCATGTGACACCGAAGACTGGAGTAATGATGCTGAAAATTCAGCTTTGACACAACAGACATAAATTGCATTTTAAAACTATATTTAAATAGAAACATTTAAATTGTTTTACAACATTACAGTTGAGTTTTACTGTGCTTTTAATCAAATAAATGTAGACTTGGTGAGCAAATGAGACTTAATTCAAAAACATTTAAAAACTTTTGAATAGAAGTGTATAGTCTTGTGACTTTTTTTAATTTGCATTTTCTGATACAAAATCTGTGGAATTTAAACATTGTAAAATGTAATAATAATCAAATATAGAATATAGTTGAACATGCAGGCGTTGAACACTGGATGAATTAATTCTCCACACATCTTGTTCTGCGGGCGCTGATCCCGTGTGGGCCTGGTTATAGCTTAATCTATTTTTACAGCTTGTGGTCTCAACTGATTAATGCTGACTATTGAAGCAGAGGTCTGAGACACTTTATGAGTTTCATTCGAAGTACTTCATTATGTAGTCAGTCAGTAATGTATGTAACCAGCAAAGGAGCCCTTTGAACACCATTTAGTATGCTTAAAAAAGAAGCTATCTATAGGGGACAGATCCATACATTTCCTACTTAATCACAAAGAAGGGTCTTTATATATATATATAAAAAAAAAAAAGTTATGTTAGCTCTGCTTGCAAGGACACTACTTGCAGCAGTGCAGCATCAATCATGGTTGTAAGGGATATCAAGTAAGCCCTATAGCAACTCATAAATATATGCATTGCACATAAATTTACCTCTTTATTAAGCGTTCTGCAAGGGAGAAAAACTCTCTGGATTTATATTGCATAAATGTCCTTGAGACTTAAAAAGGGACCATGAAAGAAATAGGACGAGAAAGCATTCAAAGAGCAAACATCATCCGTTTCCCAGAGCATGTCGGATTCATCTCAAGACAGTCCTCACAAGTAAAACACTCTTTTGCTTGTCCAAATGCTAAAGGCAACGGTTAAATAGTAATCTTTTAAACTTTAGTGTTTGCCTTAAGCGCTTGTGACACTTGTTCAGTTGTCAAAGAATATATCAGTTACGGTTAAATCTGATCTTATTGTACAATATCAGGCATAGTTGTGAAGTGAAGTTGAAGTTGTCCTTCATAGGGGAAGTGTGTGTCATTTCTGCACCATTAAATAAAATGGAAACAATATTTTATTTTTTTTCAAAACAGGTTTACCAAACACTCCCCTTCTCTGCCATTGGTCAGGCAAACAGATAACCCCGCCCCCAAGCGCACGTCATTGGTTGAGCCACTGTTGCTGGATTGTTGTGGTCAGATGCTCAAAAAAAGGAAATGCTTTGAAAGCACAATAGAAACAATGTTTACACTTTTTAGCTAAATCAACCTTACAAATTGGCTTCCTTAGCTGTCTCTGCATATTCAGTAGGAGGAAGTATTTAACACTAAAAAGATTACACACATCAGCTTTAAGTGCATTTATGATTGATATCATAGTTACAACAGGAATAAAATGTTACTCTCAGTCACTTTGATCATGTCAGCCACACAAATTTGCTTTCATATCGTACAATTAAAAAGGGACAGTTATATTTTTAAGATGTTGGAGAGACTAATTTGAGTTTATAATTTTCCTTTTCACTGTTCCATTTTATAATTTTGTCTTATCAGTTAAAGGCAGGGTAGGCAGGATTTTTCTAAAAAACTATTCCCCAAATTTGTTTAAACTGTCTTTATATACCAATACATAATTAAAATGTAAGTACTCTGAAAAAGAGAGTATAAAAATCGAGTGTCTGTAGTCCTCTCAGGACTGCAATAAACACAGCTACTTATTCCATTCACTCCACCCCCTCCCTTCTGGGCTCCTTCCAAAGCCACGCCCCCAAAACACATGAACGCGCGATGCCGACCGCTCAGCTGGAGGACGCGTTTGCCAGCGCCGAGCGGAGAGGAGCGCAGTGCATGTAGTGACATCATGTCAGAATCACATGTAATAAAATACCTAACTTTATCATTATGAATATAAACAACTAACATGGCTGTTAGTACTCACTATCAAGCTAGCATATCGATACTGGTAAAGTTGAAAATATATTGAGTTTGATTCGGTAACGAGCTAGTAACATAAGGCAAAGCTAAAAACAGGTCGCATTGATACACGTTTTCCCATTACCATCAGTTACACTGTGATGAAGGTGAATTTCGTGTAAGATTCATAACATATACGGTGTTTTGCATGTAAGAGCTTCCACGATGAAAGCTCTGTTGGCTCTGATGAGGACTAACGTTACACTCCGGTGACAAGTAGCCTACCTTTCTACCTTACTAGTTCCTTTTTTTGCATTGTTTGCCTTCGCTGACTGTATATGCAGGTACTGGGGATTTTAACTGCTCTTTCTCTGCCATTATTGTGATTCTTCCTAGCTTCCGTGCCTCTCTCCGTGCCTCTTCCCCTCCTCGAGTCAAACGGGTGCGCGCATGTGGGCAGCTCCTGTAGCGGCAGGGGTGGTAGCCATGGTAGCGAGGGAGAGTGACAGTCGCCCAGCCAATCATTTCATTCGTTCCAAATGGAAATAAGTAGCTGTGTTTATTGCGCCCTGAGAGGACTACAGACACTCGATTTTTATACTCTCTTTTTCAGAGTACTTACATTTTTATTATGTATTGGTATATAAAGACAGTTTAAACAAATTTGAAAAAAATTTTTTTTAGAAAAAATCTGCCTTTAATTGTGATACACCAAAATGTCTCATGATTGACATGCATTGGCTATTTTCAGTCTGTAATCTCATGTGAAATATAAACTTCTCTTTAATGTGTGCATATTCATGAATGAATATTTCTGTCCTGTTTTTGGCACACTCTCATTATATGCTTACAGCTGTGGCAGAAAGTTCTTACATTGCTAATTGCTTGAGAACATCTCTTCTGTTCTCCTGAGGGTTACGCTGAAGCTGCTATGAGATGTTCTCCTTTTGAAATGCATGGTGAAAACATGTCTTACTTGCACAAAAAAACAACATGTGTTATATTTAACAAGCAAAACCAGAGACAGTGTGTGTGCATTCAGCACTCTAGAATGATTTCTGAAGGATCACGTGACTCTGAAGACTAATGATGCTGGACTTTTCAGCAGCTTTGCCATCACATGGTAATGGTAGTATTTCACAATGTTCCTGTTTTTCTCTCTGTTTTTGATCAGATAAATGATCAAATACTTCCTTCAAAAAGTCAACAATGTAAAGTGGAAAGCTTTTGCTTGCTTTTAACATTTAAAAAATAAACAATAATTAAGTGTTGGGCTGGCGTTTCATGTGATTGCTACTAGCGAAACCAAAAAAGCAGTGCACCATTATACTGTGATTAAATGTATATGTTCAGCTATCTCCCATCAGCACTTGTGCTCAGGGCTATAAACAAACATTGTGTAAGCAAAGCAAAACGATTTAACGTCTTTCTCTTCATCTGGAAAACTGCACTGTTAAAAAAACCATTAAAATGATGAATGTGCTTCTTCCATATTTAAGACTTTATGCAGCTTTCAGTATGATGTAACCTCAGCGCCTTGCATTGTACTGTACTGTACACTGTTCAGTTGATGTATTTGTCCCGTCATACCTAAAAAAGCACTTTGACAGAGTTCTCATTAATGTATTGAACCCAAAGCCAAATCTGGCACAGATCCATGAGGATGAGGGTGCCATCTGTCTACCACTCATCAATTGCTACAGCAAAATCACTATATCACTCTGGATATGACAGACTGTTAGCACCAGAGCTCAAAACGCTCAGCTGACCTTAACAATGGATTCAGAGTGTTCAGCTAAAAAATACCAACACACTCAACAGGACCTTAAACATAAACTCAGGCTGCTGCTGTTGATTTTTATTTTTTGAATGCATGGTTTGTTATAGAGTTGTTCATTTTTTTGTGTTGCCTCTCTTTAAAAAAAAAAGACTGCATAATATATCTTTACCATATCCGCCAGTATCAGATATTTAAAAATATTTTAAAATCAGTCCATACTGGACATACTGTATAATGGATGATATTGGATACTTAATTGTTCATTTGATTTCTTTATTTTTACATTTAGATTATCTTTAATTTAATAATAGCATAAAATGTAATCTTAACAAATCTCAAATTGAATATCATCGAATGTACATTATGATGTTGTGATGCCTAAATGTACTTTTTTAAAATAGTTATTTGTTTTTAATGTTTATCATAGACAAAATATTATAGAATAAAATAAAAAAAATGAAATGTATGAATATGTTCATATTTACAGTTTTTGTATTTCTCTATTTTCCAGTTCAAGATCAAGTCCGACAACCTGGCTTTAGAATTTTGCTATCTTACATGTTGAATTATGGGCTGAGCTGAATCTAACTTTATATAAGCACACATTTCTTACTCGTTCCTCCTTCAATTTTATAAGCAGTTGCATATTATGTCTGTCCTTGACATTTAAGAAAGCACAGAGAGGCAGTGAAAGTGAGAAGTGAAAAACAAAAAAAACAAAAAACAATTCCACCTAATGAGCTCAGTGGTTGTTAGGATCCCAAACAAAAGCAGGAGTACACCTTAGTTAGATCACAGTTTTAGGTACAATCATTTATTTAGGTCACTGTACAAAGAAATGCTGAAAATACACGAATAGCACGTAAATAGCATGCATTTGAAGGAACAGAGCTTGTTCCACAGCTTCCTAGTATGGCGTAATCTTTGTATCTAATGCATTTTCTCATTCTGATTTAATAATGCAACACATCAGTCCGGTTTCACTCCTGCAGAGCCAGGCAGGATGAGAGGAAAATCAGGTCGGGGATCACTTGTTCATGCTGGATAAATCTGTTTATAATCTCAGCCTATGGGGACTAAGGTTGATACTCTTTGCATTGAAGCATCCAAGCTCTTGGTGATCTAATGAGTTTGACGTGGCCAGTGTGGAGGTCAGTGTCACAATATCATCTGTGCTCGCGCTCCTGCCACTAACCTCATTCTAGATTCAGTTAAAGGGATGATTCAAAAATACACACAATCATGTCAGAACTTTTATTTTTAGCTTGTAGATCCTTTTAAAAGCCCCTATCATACACCTGGTGCAATGCGATGCAATGCGGCACAAGTGTTTTTTGCTAGTTTCAGCCCGACACAGTTATCATTTTCACGTCCTGCGCCACGTTGTTTAAATAATGCATTTGCGCCCATGGGCGTGCTGGCCTGAAAACAAGGTGTGTTCTGGCGCATTGTTGGCGCGTTGCTATTTTGAGGCAACTGAAATAAACTGCGCCATTGGCTTTGGACCAGGTTTCAGTTGGTCAATGGCGCAGTTTATTTCAGTATTTGCAGTATTTTTTTCGTTATTTAAAGAGCGCGTTAGTAATGTGCGCCTATAGGCGGGTCCACAACGCGCGTACACTCTTCTTATTACACACACAGGGACGCGCAGCAGCAGCACACAAACTATACAAAATATACAAAATAAAAGGATTACAATGTAAAAGATTATTATTGTGTAAATAAAGATATGGTGGAATCCGGCTTGTCCCATAGATGGTCTGTTTGCCGCTTTAACCTTGCGCACGAGCAGTCTTTCCACTCGTAAATTCCGCCATGTAAATAGCCATCCGCCATGGCTTGAGCACAACTGCCTCTTAAAGGGAATGGGAGAAGAGAGTCTGATTGTTTTTTTTGCATAGTACGCCCAAAACATACCCAGTACTCATTAAAGGAGAACTCCGGTCAATTTTAACATTGAGCTCATTTTATTGTACATTTGGAGTGCTGTCAATACACAGAGAACAACGACAAAAATCGGTGTTGCCTACACCGAGTTATTCTATTTTTAAAATTTGCACCCTGTTGACTTCAATGGGGCAAGTTTTGAACCTGCTTTTAGCCTCTTAACATCCTTGATGTGTCATTACAAGTGCACAGAAAATGTGAGTGATTCCTTCAGAGTGAACACGGTGAATCTGACTGCAGTAGATGTGAAAGATATTAATAAAAATTAAGTTAATTCAGTCAGCGCTCATACCTGTATTTACTTCCTGTTTTCGGTCAAAGTCCATAGTAGTCGATTGTCGAGTTCACGCGCGTGATCATAGGTAACTAAGCAACAGTGGAGAACTCGACAATCGACTACTGTGGGCTTCGACCGAAAACAGGAAGTAAATACAGGTATGAGCGCTGGCTGAATTAACTTAATTTTTATTAATATCTTTCACATCTACTGCAGTCAGATTCACCCGTGATCACTCGGAAGGAATCACTCACATGGCTGGGCACTTGTAATGACACAAGGATGTTAAGAGGCTAAAAGCAGGTTTAAACATTGCCCCATTAAAGTCAACAGGACGCAAATTTTAAAAATAGAATAACTCGGTGTAGGCAACACCGATTTTTGTCGTTGTTCTCTGTATTGACAGCACTCCAAATGTACAAAAAAATGAGCTCAATGTTAAAATTGATCGGAGTTCTCCTTTAAGAGAATAGGCACAGCCCTTTTAGACCATGCGCCGCGCGCACTGACCATTTTTCCCGTTGTTAAACTAGCAAAAGTGGATTCGGACACGCCCTAAGTGCACTTGCGCCCTGCGCTTTAGACCATGCGCTTAGATTGTTAAAATAAGGCCCAGGGACTTCCTAGGTGTTGGGCTCCTCCCTTGATCTGTCATATTAATTCTCAAAACAACAAATATGAGGTTTGAGGTTCAATGCACTAATAAAAATCTCATTCCAATCAGCAATAAAGTTGTTTACTGTTTAAAGACTGTGAAACATCTCAGAAAATTAATTAATTGTATAAGGTCAAGTATGTCCTTTGGCTGTGTGTCTAATGTGACTAATTCCATCTGTGTTTCTTTTTTTCTTTTTTTTGTGAGTTTGTTTTTGCGAAGCGAATCGCATTAACATGCAGTTCTCTTATTTGGATGCACAATCATGAGCTCAAAAGAGAACCGGCGCTGCGCCTGGTAATTAAGTGGTAAAATTGATTGCTTGTCAAAATGTTGTCTCAAAGGATATCAACCACTCGATCCAAACTCAAAAACAACACCTACACCATGGATGGGGCTAACGGAGGAAATTTGGGATGAGCAATTTGAGATAATCCCAAACAGATCATGACCCATTACAAAACGGCAAACGCAACATTCTCTTCCTGAAATTTATAGCAAATGCTCTAAACTTCACTTTTTATGTTTATATTTTGCTAGTGCCATCTTTCTGGGGATTAGTTAACACTGCCTGGAACCTGTGCGCGATTGGGAAGAGACAGTCGCCTGTCAACATCGAAACCAGTCGAATGATTTTTGACCCCTTCCTCAACCCACTACGACTCAATGCAGGGCAACGTAAGGTAAGTACAAGAAAGGATACTGGAAGGCTCTTGATCATATTTTCTTAAAATAACACTGACACTGTGATTGACAGTTGCAGCACAATCCTTTCTATACTATCTGTTTAATCATATAGTCGCTATTTTTCACATTATTTAAACTGGTAGAAGATGTACGGTGACACATTATTCAGTTTAGAACACTGTCCCATAATTCACTGGAATTTTGACAAGATCGGGTCACACGGCATAACCCCAGCTTAGCGGTCCATTTGTCAAATCCTGTATTTACTTCTATGGCTGTTGTTTAGACAGCTAGCAGTTTGGTTTGTTGCTGAATCTTAATTAATTGAGTGACTTTTTTATATACCTCTATTGGCCATTGAAGCAGATCTTCAATTATTTTTTGCCAAGCATAATAGTAAAGCCTTCCAAATGAAACCTTTGAAGATGGCTAATGCTCCACTACTGTTAGTTTGTCACAACGGTGCTCTAATGAGATCGCTAATTCTCGACGGCGTGCAAAATTGCTTGCCATTTGCTTTCAGTGAAGTGCACCTGCAGTCGGTCAGCAGATTAGTGTGGCTAAACTCATTTACCAGACACAAATGCATGCAGCGTTTGATTATTGATGGTTGGTATACATCAGATATCACTCTGACCTCTAAAGGGATTCAGGCGGTTGTTGTCAGATCTTGAGTGCAAAGGGGTGGATTTATTCCATAGAGCGGAGGGAAAGGAAGGAGTTAATTCCTCATTTAACATCCTGTTTTATGATTAATGCTGTTGTGCATCTGCTGGGGGAGATTAGGCAGGCTCACCATCTGTGCTGACAGGGCCTGTCACCGAAGAATTCTCCAGTGAAGCTCCAAGAGGTTGTGCTTATGGATAATATACCCTAGTTCATCTTCTCTCAATAATACATTAGTACCGTAGACTTAGTCAAGAACCCGGAATAAAAGTGTGCTGTTGTTTTCCTCTGGAGGTTTTTCTGCTCTTATTTCAAGAGACCCAATTACATTTATGTATGCACTTCTCCTTTGAGCTTGTTATGACTGTTCTCTGTATGTAGGGAGTTGATGTTATTCCTAGAGAAAATTCCTTTGGAGACCTAAATGTTCTCCATGAATTCAAGTCAGTTTGATTGGTTTGTGGCGTTGGTAACCAGAGGGCTGTTAAATAATGGAATTTATGCATGAAAACTGTAGGCTGTAATGGAAAAGTTTATGGTCTCTTTTACATAGAAAAGGCGCTCATTCGTTCTTAAGTTGCTGAATGGAAATATCTTATTTATTTTGTTCTTTTTCCACATCTCTTTAGTTCAGGTAATTGTGATCTATGAATATAATATAGTCACACCTGTGAAATACAGTGTTGTTATTGTTAACTAAAACTATTAAAAGTTATTTTTGTTAATTGAAAAAAGCTGGAATATAAATGTTAGGTGAACATTTAAAAAAAAAAAAAAAAAAAGTTTCAGTTTTTAACTAACTGAAATACATTTAAGTTGAAGTACTACAAGTACTAAAACTGAAATAAATATAAATTGAAGCTAAATAGAAATATTGGAAAGAAGGAATAAAAATGACAAAAGAACATAACAAAATTACTAAAACGTAAACTAAAATAAATAAAAAATATAAAAATAATCGAATTATATAATAGTATATAAATATAACTAAAATGCTGGTGAGAAATAAAGTGGCAGTTGTGATTATATAAAGTCGCAATTACAGGAAATAAAGTAAGAAACAGGCACAAATGTGAGATATAAAGTTGCAGTTGTGAGAAATAAAGTGACAACTGAGATAAAGTCACAGTTGTGAGATATAAAGTCACTCAATTATGTGAAATAAAATTGCAATTATGAGGAAAAAGGGTCAGAGTTGGAAACGGGCTTCCGCGGTCTTCTGTGTTTCGGTGAACAGTTATGATTAATGCTGTGAATTATGAGTGTCCTTCCTAGTATTATAGTTCAGCTTAAATTATTTCAGAGCCACAGTTCAAAGTGATCGTAATTACCTCTTGCTCAGAATTTATCCTATGAAACGTCAGGCTAAATGTATCGCTCATTCTTATGTCCCTGAGTGATCAGCACTTCTAAAACTGTCTCTAGATCACAAATGAGGCGACTATAGTTCGAAATCTCCCATTGGGATACATTCACGAACACTCTCACAGCTGTTTACAAAGATGTTCTGATCACTAGGGCGCCATAACAAGACACATTTTGGTCTCAATTAGTAATCATAACTAGCAAAGTTACCAACAAGTAAAGGCAAAATATTCCAGGTGTTGGTTTCCATTTATAGGCTTTCGTCTTTCAGCTCAGATGCATTTTCTACATAATTCCTACCTCAGCGGTTGCACCTGTCAACCAGGTTTACCTGGAAAAACCTCGGTCCATCAGAACTAACTAATGTGTTCATTGTGTTAGTGCATAGTTTTCCAGGAATTCCCTGTACGGGAGGCACAATGTCAAACAGTGCATGTAATGCCTTTTAGCCTAGCCAGGTGAAAACGGCTTCACCTTTGTCCTCCCAAATGTAAACATGGAATCACTTAATATTGTTTTGTCATAAAAAGTCAGAAATAAGAATGTCTGATCCTGACATGTTTATTATTTTTTCAGGTCAGTGGAACGATGTATAACACGGGCCGACACGTGTCCCTGCGCCCAGACAAGTCACACCTGGTGAACATCTCTGGCGGGCCGCTGAGCTACAGCTACAGGCTGGAGGAGATCCGGCTTCACTTTGGCAGCGAGGACAGCCGGGGCTCAGAGCACCTGCTCAACGGCCAGGCCTTCCCTGGAGAGGTGAGCCAACATAGAGCCTGGAAATACATCACTAATGTGGGATTGAATTAAACCTGTCTTCCTTCAAACGTCTGGATTGCGGCGACAGACCCTTGAAGTACTGGCACTGAAGTTAATGGAGTAGGCAAAATTGTGGAATTAGTCCCTTTTATCAAATTAGTTTTACACTAGAAATGAAAAAAATCTCCTTCTCTTCGACAACATTACAACATGAAACAGAATAAGACAATGAGATATCATTTGAGCAGATCAAAGAAATTTTTCAAAGCCAAATCAATTGTTGCAATTTTCACTGGAGTGAAACATTTTTGATTTCTCTGAAAATGTGTGCATTGAGCGGTGTCACTGAGTTTGCATTAATAAAGTCTTTTATATTCAGGATTAAGGGCAAAAATCAGGTTTATGGAAGTGATTTTGCTGTAAGAACAGACTAAATAAAAACAAAAGCAATGAGTCATCTTCCAGTTTGCACAGTCACAGGATATTAATTGGTAATGTACATGTTTATAGTGAGGAAAAACAGGCTGAGTACAGACGGACCACATTCATCATGTGCTGCTTAAAGCTTTTGTGGAGCCTAGTTCTTGACACTAATTTTTGTCTGAATCTATTAATCTATTCAAAAATATATAAAAAATGCAATGCATACACTATATCTGGAAGATTTTTTAATGTTTTTAAAAGAAGTCTCTTATGCCAACCAATGCACAAATTATTATTATTTTTTTGAATATATTTTTTAAATGTACTTTATCCTTGTGATCAAAGCTGAATTTTCAGTATCATTATTCCAGTCTTCAGTGTCACATGATTTTCATCAGAATCGATCACTTTGCGATAAAAGCATGAAATTTGGTAGGAAGGCTCACAAAGGGGGTCTGATCAGATTTAGGACCGTAGGCGCTCAAAATTTGGCCCCTGGGGGCCATTTCGGACATTTTGAAAAATGCCCGCCAAATATGGATTTCGTAATGGGAAAATGAATTAAAAGCTGCCAGAAACATAAAATGCAATAACACATTTCACCATAAATACATGTAAATATGAGCACACTTTCACATAGAAGGTCTTTAAACTTTAAAATATAAGATATGTTTTAAAAAAAAATTGAAAATGGCCGCCAAATATGGATTTAGACGACAGAAATTAACAATTAAAAAAGTTGCACATTTGATCATTAATCAATCTAGTTCATTTTTAAACAAAAAGGAAAAGAGGTTATGATATCTATCAGAAATTATGTACTTTTTAAATGTATATTTAAATATTTAATATTAAATTGTGTGCATATACTAATACGCATCATTTTTACTTGGTAGTTTGTCAGTGACTCCTCCTTATTCAGTCAGTAGGTTTCATCTTGTGGTGGCCACAGTTGAATATTATTCTCTTTAAAATCTAGGGAACTGGTGGGATGGTTTACTCTTGACTACAAGTGAGATAAAGGCAAAGTCAGTTGAATGTGTTTCTCATTTACTCAGTAAAAATAGTGTAGGCTAATACTGCAAGTAAGCAAACATAACTCAGACAGGCAAATATAACATAAAATAGATTTTAGTCTGCAGGAATTTAGAGTTAGGATTCTGTGAAATAAAGTAGGTGTACATTTCCACAGAATTTCATTTAGGCTGGTTATCAAATACAGTTCCACTTCATAAGAAAAACTAAAACTACAAGACCACTACACAAGAACTACTGTGATCCAATGCAATGGCTAAAACCTTCAAATTATTTAATCCTGGATATACTGATCCCCCAACACAAATAACTGACTGGGAATTGTGTTTCATTTGTCAGAATAATACTCAAGAGCCACTCAGATGCCCATCAAATTGTCAAGGGCAGGTCAATACTGAACGTTAAAAAAATCTGGCAGAGAATCTATTAAAATTCGATGACCTTAAACAACTCCCGATATCTCTACAGATACAGATACAGGGAGAATGTCAGAGAGTGTAAAGCTGTGTTAATCATTTTTTTGCTTCTTGACCGAGATAAAAGTGGTCATTGAATTCAGCATGGAATTTTAGAATCTTATATGTTATGTTATTAATTAAATCTTGTGTTAATATTCAAAGCTCAACTGCTGGAGAGTTGAACTACTGGTTCTTTGTTCTGTTTCTTGTTATGCAGGCCTACATTAAAAAGACAAAAAAAATTACCAAAAAAAAAACAACAACAAAAAAACCCTAATCCTAATGAGCTGGCACTTTGCTGTGGTTGATTAGCTTGCGTGTCTCTTTCCATGTCAGCTGTTTAAAAACAGTTTACCTTTTTGTATCACCATTGGTGAATTGCTTTGGTAGAGACCATGCAGACAAAGATCAGCTCTTGATCACTTGTCACTGTGATGTCTAATTTTGATCACATAACATGAATTCACAGATAATTCATTAACCCATGTATAGTAATATTTAGTATTACAGGAGCAAATTTTAAAACATATCTTATAAAAAAAGTTTAAAGACCTTCTTTGTGAAAGTGTGCTCATATTTACATGTATTTATGGTGAAATATGTTATTGCATTTTATGTTTCTGGCAGCTTTTAATCCATTTTCCCATTACGAAATCCATATGGCCGCCATGACCCCCAGGGGTCAAATTTCCTAAATCTGATCAGACCCCCTTTGTGAGCCTTCCTACCAAATTTGATGCTTTTATCGCAAAGTGATCGATTTTTGCGCTTAACCGCCCTACTATAAAGAAACATTTATTATTATTATTATTATTATTATTATAAATGTTGAAAACAGGTGTGCACAATAATTTTCAGGATTTTTTGATGAATAGAAAGTTCAAAAGAACAGCATTAATCTGAAATAGGAAGCTTTTGTAACATACACTACCGTTTTTTTGGGGGAAAGAAATTAATATTTTTAATCTGAAAAGATGGATTAAATTGATCAAAAGTGACAATGAAGACATTTATTATGTAAGACAAGCTTTCTATTTCAGATAAATGCTGTTCTTTTGAAGAACCTTGAAACTGTTTTCCACATTGATAATGTTTCTTAACAACAATTATACTGATAAATGTTTGTTTTATGTTTTCAGAAAGTAGAATAAAGTAGTCCATAAAGTTTACAGTGTGTATATAGTTTAATACTGAAAGAGAGCAAGCAATTATTAATGCACAACAGCAGCCAGTTTTCAAACTGTCAAGAACACCAATTTGTGCCAGACATATAAAATAATTGTAATGAGTTGAAATGTTTACACGTTATCTTGGCGCAAAGATGGGCGTCCCTCTGTGATCCTCACCTCACCTCTGATTTCACTGAAGTCAGCAGCTTCTCTTCATTTTCCTAATCCAAATGAGGTTATATGGGTAGCAGCTTTCCAACAACTTCATTCTGAAGCTGACAAGCAAGCTCATTATAACTGATGACTGAAGCATATTTTCTAATGAGTTCCAATGCAATTTTGAGCCACTGAAAATTAAGCAGCAGATTTCCTGGCTTCCATCTCTCTGCTTTCATTGAGCTGCGCTGAAAGAACAATAAAGCAGGATGGAGGAGCATAAAGGAGCTTCATAATGTTCCCATTAACTATTCATTAACAATTTATACACAACACACAGCAAAATATTTATTTGGATTAATGTACTGACCCTCATTACAGAGTCACATGAGATTACAAGCTGACATAAAGGAAGTTAATGGAGATATGCTGTTATATACACATCATTTATGGGCATATTTTATGGATAATGGCGGTTTTGAAATTAGATTGCAGGCAATGGTTTGCAATGGTTTGGCTCCATGTACACTTTCACCTAGCAGGTGTTTGTTAGTGTTTTACTGGAAGTCACACTTCTTTTTTTTTCTTTTTACAGGTGCAACTCATCCATTATAATCAGGATTTGTATTTAAATTACAGTGATGCCGCCAGGAGTCCTAATGGAATTGCAGTTGTTTCTATCTTCATGAAGGTTAGTAGACTTAAGTTGCTTTAAATGTATACAGTGGAAAGGAGACACTTCATAATCAGTCTTATTAAACTCCATTAATCTTTAGCAAACATTATATACAGTACACTTAACAGATCAGGCCAAATATTAATGTACATGAATCAACATGCCATAAAAGTTCTAACATGATGGTTTGGTATTTTTAAGCATTATATAATGTCGTAATTTTATTCACTGAAATGTTCCATGCCCTATTATTAAAGCAATGTTACCTTTAATGAATACTGGAAATTTAACATAATAATCAAATAGAATTTGTTCTTAGATCTGTTTTTCTTTTCAAACGTTCAGCAAATATAAAATTCTGCAGTATTCGGTCCCCATTGTTTCATATCCACTATATTCATTATGCATCCATGTTGCTCATGTTGCTTCAAGGGAACAAACTAATAAAATATAATTCATTTATAGAAATCTAAATGATTTAAAAAATAAATGACAACACTCAATGACAAATGAAAATCATATTTTTGATGGGCGCAAAATAAATAAAAATACTTTTCTGATAAACAATTCTCTTGGGCAAAAATGTGCATTCTTGGTGCACAAGGCCAGAAAAAGATTTTCGAATTGACTGCCAGGATAAAACATAATTACTAAAAGCTTTTTATTGTTTTATTCAAATCATTGATTCATTGTTATTCATCAGTATTGTCTTGGCATGTGCATTCTGTGCTTGTAAAGTGCACTGCAAAAAAAATTGATTTATCAAGTAATAGTGAAACATAAAGTAAAACTTTTTTATTTACTTACTATTCCTATGTTAACTATGTTAAAGGGATAGTTCACTGTGAAATTAAATTTTGGTATGTTTTAGCTTACCTCAAGGCCGGGCATCCAAGATGGCTTACTTACCCCATCGTAAGTACACATTGATGGCCTAAGACACGAAACGAGCAGTTTGCGTGAGAAAACGAACAGTATTTATATCGTTTTTACCTCTTGTACACAACCACGTCCAAGTGATCTGAGGCCCTCAGACGCGATGGGGAATTGTTTTAATTTGGACTCTGTGCATGCTCTTTGAGACAGTGACCATAGACCTGCATTATATGACTGACAGACAAGAACGGTTTGACCTAAAAATATCAAAATTGAAACTACTGCGGAAACAAAGACACCTACATCTTGGATGCCCTTGAGGTAAGCTAAAACATACCAAAATTTAATTTCAAAGTGAACTATCCCTTTAAAAAAGTAAAAATAAGGTTTAAGAAGTCACAACTTAAAAATAGCTCTATGAAATCTGTTTTATTTATTACATTAAACTGTTTAATATTATATTTTTTATTAGACATTTATATGTCATGGAGAGTAAAGTGCTTGATTTCTGTTTGACTTCACACGCATGATTACAAAATAAACAACAACAGTGTAAATAAAACTGGCAAGTCGTCAAACCATATTAATTATTCATGCCCAAGTGCATGCTGGGAAAAGGGAGAATGGAATTGAACCACTAATTATTTTTTCAGAGCAGGCTTATTTGAAATAAGGCCCTGTCCCAAATGGCACCCTAAACACTCTCGGTCTTCCTCTGAGTCCGCACTTTCGTGACGTAACGCCGCTTTGACTGTCGGGAAGAAGTCTGTTGTGGAGCTCACTTCAGTGCGGGCTCAGTAAAAGTACGCATTGAGGAGGGCGCATATAAACTGCTAAGGGGGCACTCTTGAGCACCCTTCTGAAGCCTAAGATGACTAAATGGGACATCCTAGGGTCTCATGGTAGATGTGTATGCGGCAGCCATTGTAAGTCAATGTACATCAGCATCATCGCATCATTTTACGCCCACTGGCGTTCAGTTGCTTTAAGGTGGGATCAGTCGTTTTTGAAAAACACTTTTGGCCAATGTTGATATTTGGAAATCACCAAAACAAACACGTCCCTACCCCAAAATGATCTTGCCCCTAATTTGATAGCTCCACTCCACACACACGTACGTGACCGTAACCCAGGCAACGACTATGGCGTTTGTACCTGTCTGCTGTACCTGCGGGCCGAGGATAAGTGAAAGCAATGTGTTACTATGGTAATCCATGTTGAATGTGTTTTAGTAGTAATGTGTGTTTTAACACGTCAATGGTTCAGCTCCGTTTCACGTGGAAGACGACGCTCAACACCCACAATGTTATCATGATCAACTCGATAGCACGAGCACGACAGCACGACAGAATATATTACACCTATAACAAGATTAGGGGGTTATATTGATCACTAAATGAGGAACCAAAGGAAGCAAACATTAGGCGTATATTATCTTACTTTTCAGTCACACTTTGGGAGCCGACGCTTGAAACAGACAGTGGATGAGGTTTAGACGCGCCAGGCTTATATGTGTCTTTTTTATAGCTGAATTGAACTACAAAAATATTGCAAATGAAAAAACAAGCAAAGATGACACACGAGCATATTCAAGCAATGGCCAGCATATATTAGTTCTGTGCAGGGGCGTGTCTAGAGCATTTTCAGTGGGGGGGCCATGCTGGGGCACTGCCTCCAAACGGGGTGGCCGCCAGTGACCAAAAAAAAAAAAAAGAAGCTAAATTCTATTCTAGATTCTATTTTTTTAACTTGAATAAAGTTACTTGTAAACAAATGTAGTAATAAAGGACATTTTTGATTAATTTAGTTTTTTGTCATCCCTGCATCCATTAAGTTAAATTTGAGAGCCAGTGTTTATTATTTTGTGTTTTCATAAAACTAACAAGTTTATAAAATAAAAGCAATTTTAATAACGAGCCATTTTAAAAACCCAGAAGCAGAAACGATGTCAACTATTTTCTTTTAATTAGTTTGGCCATTACAATATACAGTAGTTTTATTCACAATCTCTTTCAAATAATAATAATAAAAAATAAAATAAAAACAAATTCCCCCACTGTAATAATTCAAATGGTTTGGCCAAAACATCAGTGTTTCATTCAGCATTTCTTTCAGACTCATTAACAAAAAAGCTGAGTAACTCAGAGTTAAAGGGATGGTTCACTTTGAAATTAAATTTTGGTATGTTTTAGCTTACGTATGTTTAAGGGCATTCAAGATGTAGGTGTCTTTTTTTTTCCGCAGTAGTTTCAAATTTTGATATTTTTAGGTCAAACCGTTCTTGTCTGTCAGTCATATAATAATGCAGGTCTATGATCACTATCTCAAAGAGCATGCACAATTAAGTCCAAATTAAACAATTCCCCATCGTAAGTACACATTGATGGCCTAAGACACGAAACGAGCGGTTTGTGTGAGAAAAAGAGCAGTATTTATATCGTTTTTACCTCTACACAACCACGTCCAAGTGATCTGAGGGCGCGCGCGCTTCCTGGTGTGTGACGTGTGCGCGCGTTCTGGCTTAGTCTGCGCAAGTTTCGGAAAGAGCCGGACGTGATCTCGGATGTGTACAAGAGGTAAAAAACGATATAAATACTGTTCGTTTTCTCACACAAACCGCTCGTTTCGTGTCTTAGGCCATCATTGTGTACTTAAGATGGGTTACTTACTCACAACTTGCGACCGTTGTTTCTCTGGCGCTGCACTTCTTTGAATCGCGAACTTCAGTAGAGTCTATAAACTGATTGGCCGTAAAATGAACCAATCACAAGACATCTTATAGGGGGGGCACCTGGGGTGGCCAATCGAATTTCAGGGGGGGGCCGGTGCCCCCCCCTGGCCACCACGTAGACCCGCCCCTGGTTCTGTGAAACAAAGCTAAACAATGTTACTCACCTATCAAGACAAAATAAAGCAACCTCGGCGTCCGATGTTAGGCCTTCCCGCTCCTTGAGTTCTCTCCAGCGCTGGTAAGCTTCTCCGATATGAACACGAGTTCTACCTCTTGCCTAATCGTAAGCCTTCTTTTTAATTTGAAGTTCCGCAGACAATTTTAAGTTCCTCTTTTGTTTTTTTATTTGTCATCTCTTTATGTAGTCGTTCGGCTAATATCTGTGGTGTGTGCACTGAGCACTCTCTCCTCCCCATCATTAATAAACACGCCCCTTACTGCTGATTGGTTACAAGCGTGTTTTGGTAGTCGGTCCGACTCGGTCAAAAGTGTTTTTCAAAAACTACTGATCCCACCTTTAACTGCTAACATTTTGCCATGTGAGCGTCCCGTTAAAAGCAAATAGAACCCATTATAATCACTGATGCTGTCGACACTGGATACAGCATACACATATTTGTTGTTTTTTAACATCATAAGTGAACCTCAAGGAACATTAAAATAATAAATAAAAAATGTCATGTATGTCATGACCCCTTTTAGACATGTGAAATGCCATGTTTTACATTCAAATTTAGTTAACGAATTCATCTTTAAAAAAAGCCATTCAGTCTTGTCTTGATTTCTGTTCATTTACCACTTTTCTCCTCCAAACTAAAGTGAGATAATGGTGGAGATTCCTCGGCATTTAACCTCATCACACAGCATGACGTAAGACTCGCAGATTGCAGCAGGAGTCGCCTCCCTGATGCTTTGAATCGTGACTTTTGTGTAAATTGGGGCAGAACTGCCACAGTTCAGATGAAGGTGTTGCAGTATTGCAGCCTCCTCCACCTCCCCCCCCACCCCCCCCCCCCACCCCCGTTCACTTTCATCTAGCTTTGCAGTGATCGTGATGTCGGGGAATCTCCACCATTCTGCTACTAATGAAGGCACATGGATGAAAGCCATTCATCTTCAGTACATGAAGAAAAAAAAAAAACACGTCCAGATGCCCCTAGAATAAATTCTACTAGACTATTATTGATTATGCTTGTGATATGGTGAAGCCGTAATGAAATATCTCAGCAGTAAGTTAAGGCTCATGTCATTTGTGATTAATGTACTGAACAAGACCATGTTTTATGAAACTCTGCCTTTTCATCAGAAAAAGCTGCAGAAATCAGTTTTTAAATGTTTTCTTTGATATCTGACTCTTCAGATTTCAGAGCCTACAAATGTATTTCTAAACCGTATGCTGAGCAGAGAGACCATTACAAGGATTACATATAAACGTAAGTGCCCACAAACACCCGTGTACTTCGTCACTAATGTCAACGGAGCCGGGGGTGCTTTTTTTTTTTTTTACACTTTTTAATTTTTTAAAGCTGGTTATTATTAACATTCAATTTAAATTTAAATGAATTGTATTAACATTAAATGTAATTTATGTTACTATTGTTAACATTAAATTACAATTGATTGAAAACTGCCTCCAGCAAGATTATTAAATCGAACGGCTTCCACAGTCTGAATGTGAAATACTGCTTCTGCGTAGAAGACCTTCATAACTCTTATTGAAAAAAGACAGGGAACACAAACTTGGCTTTGTAATACCACCTGGTGGTCTTGGATAAGAAGTGATATTTTATTCTGTCAGCATTGCCATCAGAACAAAATAATAATATAGTGATATGATAATATCATGTATTGTCCTGTAGGAATGTGTCTAGATATCTTGTAAGTGTGTGTTATTCGTCTCAGCCCATCGCTTGTTTTGTAAATGTCTTTCAGATGATGCATACTTACTGATGGGGCTCGATATTGAGGAACTGTATCCCGAAACCTCCCGTTTTATCACGTATGAAGGGTCGATTACTATTCCACCGTGCCTTGAGACAGCCACCTGGATATTAATGAATAGGCCAATTTACATCTCACAGATAGAGGTGACATGTTGAAAACTCTGTCAAATATTTTTTATACTATATTGTATTTCAAATTTCAAGGCTGCAATTATTTGATCAACAATATAGTAAACCCATAATATTATGAAAAGTAATTACAATTTAATTTATTTAATTTCTTGACTTAAGTTCTTGTTGTGCATTAATAATTGTTTGCTTAATTTCTTTCAGTATGAGGTCAAATTATATACACAGTTTATTTAAAAAAAACTTTATACACTTTTTTTTTACACTTTTTAATGTTTTTGAAAGAAGTCTCTTCTGCTCACTAAAGCTGCATTTATTTGATCAAAAATACAGTAAAACAGTAATATTGTGAAATACTATTACTATTAAAAATGACTGTTTTCTATTTGAATATATTTTCAAATGTAATTTATTCCTTGGATGTTAAAGCTGAATTTTCAGCATCATTACTCCAGTCTTCAGTGTCACATGATCCTTCAGAAATCATTCTAATATGTGATTTGCTGCTCAAGAAACATTTCTTATTACCAATGTTGAAAACACTGGAGCTGCTTAATATTTTTGTGCAAACAATGATTATTTTTCCATGATTCTGAATGGAAAGTTCAAAAGAACAGCATTTATTTGAAATAGAAATCCTTTGAAACATATATATATATATTTTTACTTTCACTTTTGATCCATTTAATGCATCTTTGTTGAATTAATATATTATATTATATTGAATATAGCCCTGATTAACATCTTAACTGCCTTTCCAATATCTCTTCAGATGCAGTCTCTTCGTCTCCTCAGTCAAAACCAGCCGTCTCAGATCTTCCTCAGTATGGGTGACAACATGCGGCCGACCCAGCCACTGCACCAACGCTGCATCCGCACCAACATAAACTTCAGTCAGCGACGGGACTGTCCTAACAACCGTGTGCTGAGGCCGCAATACAGAGGTCTGTTTCACACTCCACATCAATAACATACGCAGGCTCTGCCGCATGCATGCTGCGTCCGATAAAGCCGAGCACTCTAATTAGACGCTTACCATCACTGCTCCTGAAACAGATGGAAATTAAACATTTGTCTTTGTGAATAAGTGGCATGTTACACAAAGAACGTTTTCTGACACCACATTTTCTGCTTCTCTTTTCAGTGAATGAATGGCTTCTGAAATAAAGGCTTGCTGTGGTTTAGTTACTTCAGAAACGTGGCCAATGGACAGAGGAAGATGGGATACATTCTTGTCAGTGAGACAGAGGACTCTTCAGTGAAAATAATATCAAATTACTTTTCTACTTGTTTACATGTTTATAACAATATATATGTATATCAAAGACATTGAAAGCAATGCTTTGACCATTCAATCAGACAGGACTGGTTTTCAGTGACGCTGGGTGTCCGGCTAACTCCCGAGGAACCGTCCGCTCTCGTTGTTTGCATCCGAACAGCAGGTGCGTTCAAGACTTATTGCAGCGAATGAAAAAATACCTTGAGACTTTGAGACTTTACTTTGACACCAGGCAAACAAAAGGATTTCAAGCCTATACCTTGGTCTATTTGGAGCATGTTGCCTTCTCTACGTAAGTGTTTACAGTGCTACATGAATTGAGTGATATCTGCCCAATAAATCTTTGAAGTGGTCGTGGTGAATGTTTCTCTTTACTTTTTTAATGACGTTTTTGAATCCGCCGTGTCACGAAGCTGCAAAGTTGATGCTAATGGATTGGCAATCAAAACAATGCATAATTGAGTCTGTTGAATATTTGTGAATTATAATATATGTCGACATGGTGCTCAGAAGGGAAAGTTTCATATCGTGTAATGTAATGGATTTAATGAATATGAATAGGGTGACGAATGTGCAATAAAGTGTGTAACAGAGAACAGACCAATCTTCAGATTTAGTAACAAAAACTGCCCTATTTTGTTGGGTTTAATGAAATAAGCATTTAAATAGCGCATTTTCAAATGTCTTATTTGTTTATACTTCAATGGGTTATCTTTAAATTTTAAACCTAACATTTTTCAGTAAATATTTAATGTATAATCTAAACTGAGATGCTTATATTGACACTTAATATTTAGCTATGTGATAATTATGTCTCAATCATAAATGTACAAATATGAGAAATTTAAAAGAGAATAACATTTAAAAATTGGTCACATTGATTTTACTGCTATAAATCTGACAAAATGTTCAAATTGGTCACATTGATTTTACTGCAAAAAATCGGACAAAACATTGAAGTGTTTGATGATATACACCACCATTCAAAAGTTTTTCGGTTGGTAAGATTTTTTAAATGTTATAGAAAAAAGTCCACCAGTTTCCACAGAAAAAAGTTTCACCAAGGCTAAATTTATTAGTTTTAGTTTAGCATTTTGCGTCCATCGCTCATCTCTCTCCTCCTGCTGTCAGGTCAGACTCAGTACAGTATTAGATCGTGACCACTAGAGGGCAGAAATGTGCCGGTTAAAATCAGGTCAGATACAGCTCAAAATGTGTCACATCCTGGCGGAGCACCATTGAGGGAACAAAGAAGCTGGGGTGAGTGGTCGATAATGTGCGTTTTATTGCATATTACTGGTTTCAGTCAACAGCTTATTATCCGCGCTGTAATATAACAAACATGCCTATTTAAAAATGAAGTTTTTTTGTTGTTTATATGCATCATGATGTTCATATCTTCAACGGTTGGCGGACTTAAGCTGTAACTTAGCCCGCTAGCTAATGCTGTTTCTATAACACCAGGTTGTGTTTAAAAATAATAATAATATGAAAAGTAAGAAACGTTAAACACAATCCAAATAACGTGAAACACATTTTCTGCTTGAAATGCGAATATGAATTTGTTTTTCATATGATATTTCACTGTTGTGTTATTCAGCTAGTGTTAGCCGCTTTCATTCATTGATGTTTTGCACGTTAGCATCTCCACCGTCCAAGCATGCATGTACTCGGGATGCTTATAGCTCGTCAAGTACAACACCTTTACGTTGTTTTTCGTGTTAATAACCTTTATTTTCTCCCATTGTAGTTGTCATGGTATTAAGTTAATCAATAAATAAACCTTTTAGGCTTCTGCAAGCCCTTTCGCCGTTATCCTCACCCAATACAGGCCTGAGATCCATACACACAACATCTCATTTAATTCCTATTACATCCACCTCTTTATTTATACCAAACACACACACACACACACACACACACACACACACACACACACTGTGGGATGTTTAATCAAACAATGTCTTTGAATTTCACATTAAAGCTAAACAGGTGGGTGTGTAGTTGTTTTAAACAAAACATATTTGATCAAAAAGCAGGTTGATGTGTAGATGTTTGCAGCTGGAGCAAGTTGATCATGTTTTTGCACACATGGAAAGCATGCCTATTCGTCTAATAAGTTTTTGCCCTATTTCAGAACCAAATGATGGGGATAGCCTGATATCCTCAATCCTACAAACAAGATGTCAAGTAAGAGCACATTTCAATTGATTGGTTTGACCCCCTTAAAGCCCACCCATCTTTATCAGATCTTCAGAAATGACTTTATTAAATATGTTTTACCATTTCTTTGTTTAATATGACTACTTTCTATAAATAAAGTGTAAATATGGGTGTGTGCATCTTGTAGATGTAATTGACTGACATTTGTGGTGTGAATTAATTTGTGCACATTGAACCGATGCGGATGTGACGAATAAGTAGGCTTTACCGCTGGTGAATGATTTTCAATTGACTTCAGTAAAGTCGATTACATTTTCCTCCCTTCTCTTCCTCTCACAGAGCGGCCGCCCTATACCCCTGCCCCCACCCCAGCCCCCACAACAGTAAGTATCCAGGACATGCCAATCATCCATATGGCCCCTCCCCTCCCCTCCATCACCCAAACCTATACCTTAGGTTCGTTAGAGATGAGAGGATTGTGGGAAGGTCACAGTATCACACGGGGTGGCTTTAATTATTTTTGTGTACAGCTTAACACAGCTCTATTAATCCGTAAGTTGCTGAGGATGCCATGTACTTCAGACTCCAAAAGTATTATTTAATGAATTATGGCTGCACGGTTTTGGAAAAAAATGCAATTTATTAATTGCTATATGAAAAAAAACCCGACATTTTTGCTAGGGGACTTAAATAGAAATAATTCATAATTCTAGAATTGTTGGATTGATTTTTTTTTTTTTTGACAACAATATTAATAATCATTATTATTGGTGATTTAATAAAAAAGTTAAACAAAATGTGTATTGTGAAAATATTGTCAATGTAAAATAAAATAATTATATAGTACAACTATAAAATTACAATACTACTGTATCTTAATTTCAAAAATTGTAAAGTTTAAACAGTCAAGCTTTTATTTTGGTGGGTTGCTGGCAAGTAAATATGCGCTGGGGGGTTTGCACTGTTCATTTACACACGTGCAGCTCATGATTTGGTCTCTCGGAGCATCTTAGTCAATTTACTGTCACTGTATCATGAGCTGCACGTTTCAACAAACAGTGCTGCGCTCTGATCTGAAACCACATATGTAATTAAATCACAGCCTTCACAATTTAATAATCGCACTAAGTCATATCACATTATATATTTTATTGATGTATTGTGTAGACCCATAAAAAGTTAAGCCTTCATGGTTATTCATTAAATACTATGTTTAGAGCATAAAGTGTGTAAGCCTCCTTGTGCTTTGAGGCTTTCACATATCATTTAATCATTGTACATTTAAAATAGATTCTGAGAGCCATTCACAGTAATTTAGTTTTGATGCGTTTCTCCACATGCATTGAATCGTGTGTGGTTGAAATATTTGATCCAAATCCCTGGTAATTACTCTTAGTGTCCCAGAACTGTTATTCCTGTAATGTAAGAGACCCATTATTCACCATGAGATTTGGCTCAAATACTCCCGATCACGATGACACGATCCCTAAAATTAACAAAGCCTTTTAGAACGTCATTGCGTCCCACCACCACCACCCATAGTGCCTGTGGCTTTGCTACAAGTGGATGTAGAGTAATGCTAGGGTTGTGCTGCTATCAAAGATTGCTGCTTTTTGCATGTTTTATGCAAATCATGACAGAAAACAAAAGCAGGTTCTCCTTTTCATTTTTTTTGTCCCTTCCTCCCTTGTTTGTGTCATTTCTCATTCGTGTTTTGTCTCATTTGTCTCCATCAGCAAATGCCCACCACCCCTGGGTTTGTGGGGTACAACCCATACAGCCATCTGGCCTACAACAACTACAGGCTGGGAGGGAACCCCAGCGGGAACAACAGGGTAATGGTTCGACCGGTGCCAACTAGGGCCCTAGCGACAGCCGAGGGACTAAAAGCCCAGACGAGAGGATGCTAAAGCTAACTTACATGGCCTGAATATGAAATAGAGTGAAATGCTTTGCTCTTACACTGTACAGACTCATTTCATAGAGTTGAAGGTGTCTGTCGGGTAGTAGAGTCGAGTCTTGGGTAGTTCTCAACTCGTAGCTTCCATAATCCTCATGCTTCTGTCAAGCAGTCACTCTCAGTAATGTCTGGATGGGTGTGATTGACACAGAATGACTTGTAGCTTCATAGTGATTGCTTCTCAGAACTGTTCCCCCTCACTCCCGTCAGCCATCCCATCACTTCATCATGCACGAGAGCCAACGGCCGTCCGCTCGCATGGCTTTAGATGCCCGTGCCAAACTCTGCAACTTGGCACGACTTCTTAGCAAGCTTGAGGCATTTTAGCTGTTGGCTTGTTTCATACAAACCTCTGCAGAATCATTTTCGTCTGTAAAAGACAGTTGCTTTGTGTCCAAAAGGGCGTAATGCATGGCCTTGTCGGCGTAATGTTAACGTGCTGTATTTGGTTTGTCGCTCAGGTACGTCTCCCGCCCCCTTTGCGAAGCGCTTCACGCTGTCATTGTTTCTGTTTGCCTCCTGTCCCTCTCTCCATAGTGCTCCATTATGAAAGTTCTGTGTTTTCTGTGATGACCATGTGTGCACTTTATGATCTCTAACGCCCCGCGTGGTCCTCTTTCCCTTTCCCGCAGAACTCCTCAGGGATCACCGTTCCTAAGCCGCCCAAACCGCCCGACAAGCCGCTGATGCCCTACATGCGGTATAGCCGGAAGGTAAGCAGGAAGGTAAGACACCCACGGTGTCTGCTTTTACTGCTTGTAAATTGAGGAGAGCGCTTCTGCGATCATCTCAAAGGCTGAGGGGTGGTCAGTGGCCTGACTCCGCCCCTTCATATGGTAGACCCCCAACATCGCTTCATTGCTTTCTTCTGTTTAACAAGGCTGGGAAGCTGACATCTTTTCTGATCTGCTCATTTGAGGCTATAAACTTTGCTCCATTTGCTTTCTGTTTTGAGCAAAGTGTTTTAAAAAGATGAAAACAAAACCGTTAGGTTGAATCGATAATGTATATAATATACATAACAGATCGATATATATCGATAATAGATGGATACATAACGTTCAGATCAATTACTCTTACTTTTCTCTCCTGCTCTGCATTCATCCTTTAATTTTGGACAGAAAGGTAGACAAACATTGGTGCTCTTTCTCTCTATCCTTTTGGAAAAATGCAACCCTCTCCGGCCAGGAACCCTTACTTTTCTGTCGACTCTGAACTGACACTGGTCTTTCATAGGTTTGGGACCAAGTTAAAGCCTCTAATCCTGACCTGAAGCTATGGGAGATTGGGAAGATCATCGGTGGCATGTGGAGAGACCTCACTGATGAGGAAAAACAAGACTATTTAAATGAATACGAGGCTGAGAAGGTTTGTTTCTTGCCTTTTGTCTTCACTTGAGATTGATCTGAAAACGATTCCTGGGAAATCGTTACAGGCACTAAGCAGTTTTTTTTCCCCCTGCAGATCGAGTATAATGACTCTTTGAAAGCCTACCACAACTCTCCAGCCTACCTGGCATACGTCAACGCTAAGAACCGCGCTGAAGCTGCTCTAGAAGAAGAGAGCCGGCAGAGACAGTCGCGCCTAGACAAAGGCGAACCCTATATGAGCATCCAGCCCGCTGAGGACCCTGATGGTGAGAGTGATGTCTTAATGTCACATTTGGATGCCACAAATATAATACAATACAATGAACAGAATACAAATATAAAACAACACGACCAACTTGAACCGGTTGCAAAATCTGCTTATGGAAATCTTTCACATGATTGCATGGATTCCTTTTGAAATGACTGGATTTGGCTCACGAAAATTTGCCGAACAACAGTTAAAGTGACCGCGCCTCTGATACCATTTAGTAAAATGCTACATTCACATGCTAATTATTTCTCTCAGAAATATCTCAGATTTTTTTTTTTTAAATGTTAGTGCTGCTTGTCTCCTGTATGTGTCGAATTTTCCTCCTACATTTTGACATTCCAGACTGAATTACCTACTGTTTTTAGACTCCAGTTATAATGGGCCTTCATAATGGCAGCAACACATGTAATAATAAAAATGTAAAAAAGATATAGAGATATAGATATAGTTATAGTTAAAGATAGATATATATAGATAGATATATAGATAGATAGATAGATAGATAGATAGATAGATAGATAGATAGATAGAGATCTTCATAAATGCTAGGGGCTTAAATATGACAAATTCGTTTGAGATACAAACACGTAATATGACAATGGTAAGTAAACTTCCTGGACTTATTCTTCGTGGATTAATTGGCATCCAAAGTCCAAGAGTTTTATAATGGTAGAGCCATTCAGATTTTCTTTTACAGATGTCCTGCTGAGAAATAAGTATCACCCAAATGGGCCTAAAGTTTAAAAGGAAGTTCTGAAACTTGTGCATTGAGGAAAAAAAGCACTCCATATTCTGTATTGATTGATTCCAAATATGAAATTTCTCTTAGACTATGATGACGGTTTCTCCATGAAGCATACAGCGGCAGCTCGTTTCCAGAGGAACCACCGGCTCATCAGCGACATCCTGAGTGAGGTTGTGGTGCCTGATGTTCGCTCAGTGGTGACCACCGCTCGCATGCAGGTGCTCAAACGTCAAGTCCAGTCGCTCATGGTGCACCAGGTAGGTTGGGCACGTTAAAGACACAAGTCATAAAATGCAAGACACAGTGGCGGTTCTAGACCACAGTAACTGGGGGGGCCAGGCAGGGGCCACTTGTGCTTTTAGGGGGCACACCTTTAACATTCATCTTAACCTATTTTCAGTATTATTTCAAGTCATTTTTCACCATGTCATGTATGACTGCAATCTCTAGAAAAAGCTAATAACACAATTTCAATTCAAATGAATTTTTCATTGTTTAATTGTAGTGTGATATAATGATCAATAATAACACATTTTTAGCATCTAAGCACATCTAGGCACTTTTTTACACCTGGGGTGGGCGATATGGCAATAATATCATATCACGAATTTTTTTTTTCAGGAAAATCAAGATTTTATCACGATTCTTTTTTCATGTTGGTTTTACTATTTTGCAAGTGACTGAGCATTACAGCCAAACTAATTTCCCTATTTTAAAAACAAAGCCTTATAGGTAACAAAATATAAAATAAAAAAGAATGGCAGACATTTAGGCCAAAGTGGCGAAGATAAAAATCTTTGTCATTATTTTCTTTGTTATTAAAAATTAAGAACAGAGATACATATTACACATACACAACTTAATATACAAATGAAATAAACTGCTTTATTTTTTCAGCTATAGGTGTATTTAACAGTATGAGAAAGTAATTAAATTAACAAATATGAAAATAAAACACAACAGACTTAAAGTTCTCAGTCGAGAGCAGTGAATGATTTCCTCTGTGTTTTGTTGTTTTATTAACATTAAAGGTATAATTCTCCCCCCAAAAAGTCATAATTTACTCTCTTAAGTTGTTTTAAACCTGAATAAGTTTCTTTCTTCTGTTGAAAATAAACATTATTTGAAAGAATGTGAGTAACCACAACAGTTGATGTACCCCTGTGACTTCCATAGTATATATTTTTTCCTACTATGTATGTCAATGGGGACCAGCAACTGTTTGGTTTTGGGTGAACTATCTCTTTAAGGACAAGCGGCAGCATGTTTATTATTAAGGCTACTGTCTCTTTAAGAATTGCACGCGACACGTCTAATATACACGCATATGACAAGCAGATTTTAATAAATTTTCTCTGTTTGCTTTCACTTTAGACATAACCAACTTTATGTAAACAATGTCTGTATTTGACAGTATTAGCGCAATATAAGACTCAAAAGATAACTTAGTCCAGTAACAGGCTTTTAGTGCATGTGCGCGTCGAGTGTACGCGCTCAGTAAAGCGCATGTTTGAACAGCGCATCAGCAGCGAATGACATGTTTAACCGGCAAGGCTTTAAAGCACATGAAAATAATTAACTTTTGTGAACTGCAGTGTCCCGTTCCTCTGCGTTAACATTTGATGTGAATATACGTCGTGCTGCAGTGTAGCCTAGATGAAGGCGCCGCAACTGAATAAATGCGCAGTTGTTTGGTGTGATTTTACGATTCCAAATTTAGGGGGACCAGAGGGGGGGCCAAGCTTGTTGACACGGGGGCACTGGCCCCCCCTCTGGCCCCCCCCTAGAACCGCCACTGGCAAGACAGTTAAGCACCTGGTTAAATCATTGTTCCTGGTTTTATTTTGTTTGTTTTTAAACAGAGGAAGCTTGAAGCAGAGCTGCTTCAAATCGAGGACCGACATCAGGATAAGAAGAGGAGGTTCCTGGAGAGCACAGACTCCTTCAATAACGAGCTCAAACGGGTGTGAAATTCAGTTTGATCGGTGAACTAATAGCCCTTCTGTTTAGCCTGAGCTCAAATGCCAGATGCACTGTCCGTGATTGATGTGTGGTTTGTTTGCTTTTTTAGCTGTGTAGTCTGAAAGTGGAGGTGGACATGGAGAAACTGGCAGCTGAAATGGCGGCTGCAGAGGAGGCTGCTCGCCGGAGGGCGGAGGAGAGAGAGCGGGAAGCAGCAGAGCAGGTGGAGAGAGCTGCTCAAGAAGAGCAACAGCCAGCTGGGGTCCAGGCCAATGCCAACACAGAGCAAACCTCCACCAGCGAGACCAAGGATGGAGAAGACAAGCCCACCCCAATGGAGACGGGTCAGACCTGCACCATTCTTTTCTCTTACTTTGAATATTGAACAAAAATAGTGAATAAAAGATGTTTGACTGACCTTTGTGGTGTCCGTCCTGCAGAGACTCTGGCTGAAGCTTCTGAAGTGTCTCAGGAGGCCGAGCAAGGCACCCCAGCTGCAGAGGGAGAGAAACCAGCCCAGCCTGAGCCTGCAGAGGGTGCTACAGATGAGGGCACCAGCGACAGCACCGCTCCGTCTGAGAGCAGCTCCGGACCCCCAGCGGAACCCCAGGCCTCAGACAACACCCCTGAGGAGCGGCAGCCCACCCAGGCCCAATAACCTCACCCCCTTAATCTACAAGTCTCACTTCACTCTGTGTAGAGTCATATGTCCTCTAGGATTTGTCATTTAATCCTATGACCTGCCAGTACAGTGAGTGAGAACAGTGAACATTTTTGCTTTCCCCTCCCAACCATAATAATCGACAGTGACACTTTTTTGTAAGGACAGCAGAATCTTAATTGGCTTTCCACACGTTTACTTGATCAGACACGCTGACCCACATGGGACAAGCCCACTTCAGTACTTTAGAGCTTCTTGGCCATTACAAAAGCTGATTTATCATTCTAAAGTTGAAGTAACTTGGACAAATGTTGAATAAAATGTAATGCTTGCTTCCTACAGTCACCAAATGGTTACAAAAATTAGAACTGCAAGGTTATTTTGCTGTCGCTTAACATGTTTTATCTACCTGTGGCACAGTTATTTTATGGTATTTTTTTTTTTTTCATAGTTCGGTTGAGTAGTCTGTGGGTTGTATTTTTTTTTTTTTTTTTTTTGGTCCTAGTTTTTTCTCTCTCTCTTTCTTTTCTTTTCTTTTCTTTTCTTTTCTTTTCTTTTCTTTTCTTTTCTTTTCTTTTCTTTTCTTTTCTTTTTACTTAAAATAAAGCCATTTTAACACGTCATGATTTTCCAGATTGTCCACACAGAGCAGGGACATTGTTCTGTTGGTATCTTCATGGAATGGTATTACTTTAAGCCTCTGGATTATTGTGTTTTGTATTGTTGGAAGGCATTCCCTCAATAAAGGGATTTCTATGTCTGTTTTAAACATCTGCTCCTTTTGTCTTTTTTGTTTTTTGTCTGCTGGTTTATGGTTTTGTCAATGGGTTCTTTGTGTTAAAGTTTTAAAGCCAATGATTTATTATTATTATTACTTTGGTTTTAATATATTTAAAAGCGTAATACTGGTTCAGGTCTCTGGTTAAATTGTGTGTAAGGTAATTCACAGCATTTCAACCTCTGCTACAATTTTTCCATGTTTCATATTTACATTACATTTACATTTATTCATTTAGCAGATGCTTTTATCCAAAGCGACTTCTAAATGAGAACAATAGAAGCAGTTAAACTAACAATAGGACAATATGCAAACGCTATGACCCTTCCCAGTTAATCTAATCTTTTTCTTTCTTTTTTTTTATAAAGATAATAGATTTAGAATAAAAGATAAAGTGTTAGTATTAATGGATCAAGTGTTGCCAAAAAAGATGCGTCTTCAGCCGTTTCTTGAAAATGGCCACAGACTCAGCAGCTCGGGTTGAGTTGGGCAGATCATTCCACCAGCAGGGAACTGTAGGTTTGAAAATAATCCAAGATATTTGAAATGAACCAAGACATTTGCTTTACCGTTTTCCACAAGGACCATTTGGAGTTCCTAAAGACAGAGGGGCTGATAGCGATTCAAGGCCTGTAGGCCAAGATGTGTGTACTTTGGGGGGTTGATGAATTGTACATTGGGGGAAGTTGGAATTATCTAATTGGTCAGTTTGAATCTCACATTTGGGTTTTAGTCACATGGTCAGGGAAAGGATAAAACAAGATTGTAACTGTTTCTCTGGCTCTCTTATTCTCTGGGTCCTTTTCTTGGGGTTCTCTCTCTCTCTTTACCTCCTCTTTCCTCTTACTCTCTCTCTCTCTGGTAACATTTTACATGCTGGGTAAGATTAATTGTATAAGTTATCATCATCTCATATGTCATTAAACCGTTTCAATTACATGTGCTACTGCTAACTAGTTTTGATTTGGTATTGACTTTCAAGTGCTACATATTGCAATACAATATTGTCACTCTCTATAGCAACGCTCTCCCACATATTAAGCTATTGTAACTGCTTATTTCCGTCGTTGGTGTAAGTAGCAGTTGGTGGAATAGACGGGAAATTTACAGTTTTCTACCATCTTGCTAATTCCTTTTCTTTAGTCATTCGGCAGTCTTGCAGACTGAACCCCTGCAGGAAATCCACCCTTACAGAACAGACCAGAAAAAGGTCAGAGACCACTAAAGACCACCCTAGTTGCAGCATTCTGGATCAGTTGCAGAGGTTTGACAGTGCAAGCTGGAAGACCTGCCAAGAGAGCATTACAAAAGTCCAGTCTGGATAGAACAAGTGCTTGGACAAGAAGTTGTGTAGCATGCTCTGATAGGAAGGGTCTGATCCTCCTGATGTTGTATAAGGCAAATCTGCAGGACCGGTTCTAGCAATGTGGTCTGTGAAGTTCAATTGATCATCAATCACAACTCCAAGGTTCCTGGCTGACCTTGATGGAGATATGGTTGACGAACCTAGCTGAATGGAGAAGTTGTGATGAAGTGTTGGGTTGGCGGGGACCATAAGCAATTCTGTCTTCGCAAGGTTTTGTCGAAGGTGGTGATCCTTCATCCTGACAGAAATGTCAGTCAGGCAGGCTGAGATGCGAGCAGCAACCGTCGGATCATCAGGCTGGAAGTGTTATATAACACCTATAATTGTGGAATGTAGAAAATCTAGAAAACTTCAGATTAATTGATATACAAAGCAAACATGTTTGAAATTGTTGTAAATTGAAATAAAATGTTAAACTCCTCTAACTTGACCCCCCTCTTTAGCAAAATCCATTTAAAAGCAGTAATTTTTTTTATTCAGTGAATAAGCACATTTGTTCCAGAATCCAGACATATTTATGCATTGTCTGATTTTGGGTTCAGCTTTTATATTTTGATTATTTTTTAAATGAAAGCTGCATCCATATTACATTAGATTATGCTGACCATAAAACCGTTAAGACATTAATAATCTGCAGAGACAAGAGAAAAGTACATTTATAGACAAGTACCGTAAGGAACACATAATACAGCTCAGCTGAATGAACCATTCCAAACGGCCTTGTTCTTTGGAGATTTCGTGCGTGTGCTCTTCATCTAGCAGAACAAAAACCCCAAGTGTAATAAAGGATGTGATCAACCTATATTTATCACTATGTAAAGGCATCTCCATAGCAACCATAGAAAAAAAAAAGACTCATACTCTCCTTATTATTCCATTAAACACCAAAGCATTACAGAGAGGCAGACATCAGGCACTAGAAAAGGTTACAAGATATTCTTAGGAACAATAGGCCTGAATATATAATTTTCTTCTCTTTGTGCATCACGCAAACAAGTGCAGTAACTTTCTAGTGTAGGGAAATCACAAATATAATCATTTAAACTAAAAACCCAAGACATTTTCATCATTTACTCACCCTCATCATATCGTTCCAAACGTGTATGACTTTCTTCTGTGGAACATAAAGGAAGAACATTTTAGGTGACGACTGACTTTCACTGTGTAAACAAAACATACAAACACTGAGACATTTATCAAACTATCTTCTTTAATGTTCTACAAAAACGCAATCAGTTTTGGAACAACGTGAGTAAAAAATAATAATAAAAAAAAAAAAAACCCAGAATATTTTCATTTTCAAGTGCACTAATACCTTTAGGAGCGTATGTTTAACACATATATATTCCAACAGTAGGTGGCAGTATTTTATCTTGTTGAATCTTGCTCTGCTGACAAAAAAAGAGAGAAGATTTTGCAACGATGGATGTGCTTGAAAATCAAATACATTTTTACAACAACAACAACACAAACCGACATCAATAGGTGTCTGAGGTTCCAGTCTTGAGGAGCCTCTCTCACATAATACACAAACTCACAAAAAAGATTTCAAACCGCAGGATTTCAGTGCATGTAGCAGGTATGGTGTGTGTGTGTGTGTGTGTGTGCGTGGGCGACTGCCAGTGGAAAGCGTAGTGGGCGCAGAGCAGGTAAACTCTGGATGCTGTTATAGCTTGTGGGCATCACTACTCACATGTGATCTCTGTGACCTTAACACTATATCTCCCGTACCACCATTAAACTGCGCAGTTCTAGGTTGCATTTCCGTCCTTCTCACATGTGGCTGTGCATTTAACGGTTTCTGACTAGGCTTTAACACAGGAAAAGACAGTGTCAACATAGAGAACATATTTAACGTGGTCTTCACCACACAAAACTTCACAACAGATCTAGAAGCTAAACAAAAGCAATCTTATCTGCAAGAGAGATGAATTTTACAACATCACTTTTTACACATTTAGGCCTAATACAAATGTAGGCTAAAGAGTAAAATCTACAACGTGAGGATGGTTTGAAAAGGATAGTTCACTCAAAAATGAACGAAAATATCATAATTTACACATCTATGTTGTTTAAAACGCCAGTATTTTTTTTCCTTAATTTTTCTAAAATATGTTTTGAATAATGTCCACACTGCTCTTTCATGCATTAAAAATGAATTGGGACATTCTGATATAAAAATCTCCTTTTATGTTCCACAGATGAAAGTCATACAGGCTTCAAGAGACATGTGATGTGTGTATCTGGGTGAACTATTCCTGTAGTGTTGTAAATGGTGATGAGAAATGACATTAGCCAAGTAGCATATGGGTTGTGCCAAAAACTGCCTACTACACAATTATTTATTGGATTTAACATTCTCGTTTCATTCAGACAAAAAATGTTTTACTTTTTCGACACAATTTGAACAAGTAAATGTGTGCATATTTTAAAATAAATTATTATGTGCAAATAGTTTAAACTGATTACTTCATATTCATAAATACAATTAGACTTAGAAATTCTTAAGGGTTCTTATTTATTTTTCTTTAATCCTTTAAATCCATTTTAATTCTGTATTTTTTTAATCAACAACAACAAAAAATTAAAGGCCCACTGAAGTGCCTTGAAACTGAAGTGCATTATTCAATGTTTTGACGTAATTTCCACTGAAACAGGAAGACAGGGCGGGACACACCGAACAGCCCCTCCCCCTTTTTAAATAGCCAATAGCTTTTTAGTTTATATCAGAGCTCAGCCAGAGTCGTTGAGCTCGCTAAAGCCGCAGTTTCCTCCTAATCTCTATCCGTTTCTCCTCCAAATCTCCTCCATTTCGCTTTAAATTCAGTTGGGTCCGATACGTTCTGTGGTCTACGCCGACTCGCGCATATGGTCTGCTCTGTGCTATATTGTCTCTATAATGTAGGGGATGGGACGCTTTAGATTCTAGAGAGCATTTGATTGGACAGAAAATCTGATGAGAAGCTGAAGTGCAGAGTGATGTCATCAAAATCATTGATCCATATTGGCGGAAGTGAGAGACTGTAAGTTTTGAATTCTTATACAGTATATTTAATGCTAATTTTGTCATTGTTTTTGAGCACACTAGCTTATAGATAAGAGCAAGGCTAACATATTCATATTCATACTAAAGTAAAAAAAAAATGCAATTTTGATTTCATGCAGACTTTAAGCAAGACACGATAGCCACGGTAGCCTGCTTATATGCTATATATTAAATATTTGTATTTATATATTAAATATTTATAATTCAAGAATAAAAATCTGACTACTTTAATTTTGTTCAGCTAAAAACGTGCAAAAGCTGTATTTCCCAGTTAATGCGTATGCGTGTTCTAGATACAGGTAATTGGCGTTTCTTTCGATATTACAATCCTCACACTATAAGCACAGACACTATTTATGTGATCCGTTTTGTGCTTATGGTGTGCGTGCGCCTAATTAACCCTTAAACGCATATCCGGTCTTTAGTGACCTGGGACGTCATTCACTACCCTCCTCCTCATAAATTGTTTTAAGTTAGATATCAACCTTCTTAGTATTCCTCAATCAATTCATTATAAACAATATAACAAGAAAAAAATTATACAATTATAAAAGAATGCCTGTTTTCCCATTCATTTTTTGTAAAAATTTCATAGGGTCGCTAACGACCCAAGGTGTGTAGCAGTGTAATATTTTTTTCTGCACAACAATAATTGAATATTTAATGACTGAATAGGTGCACATCACCTTTATTCCACAAGGTGGCAATGTCTGATACACAATGATGAAGTGACATTTTACTCATAGTTACCGCAGGCAATAAACAAAACAAAAAAACAGATCATCAGCAAAACTTCAAATGGCTCAGCGATTTACTGCAGAGAAAGTACTGAACGCAATTAAATATTAGTGTTACTGTTACTTGATGGTGGATCTGGTGAAGAAGCTGGCATTGATTAAAATATTGATTTTGAAGATGTAGAAATTGATAGTTTTAGAATATGTTTGAGATCACAAATATGAGACAGATGCTGAATGTACTGGGAAATGAGCTCTGACGAGGAGGACAGTGATGATGGTATAAAACATCTGCTTAAACTGACCCATTCCAAGCTCCAAAAGGTAACACAAATATGCTTTACTCTAATATCAGGAGAGTTTTATATTATCATGACGGGTAGAGATCAATCCGTGTTAGATATAGATCCCGGTCACTAAAGATGTAATGATTGGCGAATCATTCAGGCATTTAAGGGTTAAAAGTCAGAATACTCGATTCGTCTTCGAAACAATCGATTAGCCTACCAATAGAATCGATTGTTGGAGCCCTGGAGAATAGCAGTTCAGCAACAAGCATGAATCACACAATATGATACAGGCATATGACAACATCAGCACAAGAAGTTTAAGCTCCCTGCTGAAGTTCACTCAGTCTCTCTCGGTAAGTGCATTGTACTCTCAGCCGCTGGTTGTCCTTGCCTCCTACTTGTTAGTGCGTCACAGAAAAGGAATGAAACAACTCTGCTGAAAAGAGTCAGCTGGGACACAACATGAAAATTTATGTAACAAAGCTTAGACGTCAATTTAGGCCTATGTGAGCAGCCACCGAAATAACTTGGCTATCCGTGCAGCTTCAGACTTTAGGGAGATCAGAGAAACTGCAGCCTGTTGCATCTGAACCCTTAAGAAAATACGTTGATATAATTGTAAGAGTATTATAATTTATAGGTTTCTAAACTAAAAGGTAGGGTATAGGCAATTTTGAACAGGCTAGCAATAGCAAGCTAGCTTTGAAAGCATAAGATCCCACCCTTCCTTCAGAGTGTCTCCAAAGCCACGCCTCCTTCAAAACACATGAACGAGACAGCGTTGAATTACCATGTGTCTCAAAGCACATAACATTACAATAATAATGAACGTAAACAACTTACAGAAATCGTACTTGTTACTTACAGATTAATTTCGGTGTTGAGAGTGTTGACAAAGAAACGCATAAATCCGAGTCTGAGAACTTGAACAGTTCAGGGTAGACATCACAGGTTGCCATCTTGTGGTTACGATATGGCATGAACGCAGCATAAGCTCGTTGTTTTGGTTCTGGAGGAACTAAAAGGTGGCTGCTGTACTTTGTTTGCGGCGTTCAGTGACTCTGTCTACAGCTCTGCATGGCCTTACATAACCCGCTGATGACGTGTGATGTCTGCGCGAGCAGGGTTTGCGGAGGTGTGCAAATACATTTGTTAACAGGCAGGTAAGACAACGTATCATTGCATTCGGACCGAATACAATGATTGGACGAACATTTTTTGGTCCTGTGACTTCTACAGAAGATATACATGTTTTAATATTTAGACCACTTATATTATTGATTGCTATCAGGATGTGAAGAGAGTTTCAACCAGTATAACAAAAAGTGTTTATAAAACAAATTGTCTAGCCTACCTTTAAGGGGTATGTTTCCAATAGTGTAGCCTACTTTATGTTAAGTAATCACAGATTCATCTGTGCTAATGAGAGACATTTTCATGATCGTATAAAGTATATTATGATATGTCATGAAAATCACATATTGCATGGTGGTTACTTCTGTATAAAATAGTTATTCTTTCTTAGTTTGTCATATTTTTAAGGTGCTCTCAGTCAGTTTTTATTTTTAACTGGCACATATTTATCCCAGTTTAACCAGTGGTTGTGAAATAAAACGTATCTGCATAAAGTGTTGTTTTTTTTTACTTTGTTTCTGTGCCCTCACACACTAACTGTTTGTATATCTCGTTTTTCTTTTTGTTCCTCTCAGTCTCATACTAAACACATGAATGTGATGGACATTCATTTTAATTGAAACAATTTAGCGGTGCATTTTGTACTGCAGGTCATGTGATTGTCATGTTAGTGCCCATGAGAGGGCGAACCGCTCCTTTAGAATAAAGTCTCTTTTTTTCTAGATGACTACAGTCAAGTCTTATTATCTCATATGGCTGGATATGACTTTAATAATATTAATCTTAAATGCTATTTTTGTGTAAAACTTTTTATTAGAAAAAAATCAAAACTTTTATCACATATTATCATTTATTTATCATTTATTAGAAAAAAGTTTTAGCGCATAGAATTTGTGTTTTAATGCAATTACTTAATATACATTAGCTATCATCAAGGCAGTGACAGGCTTCATGGTTGACATCTTTCTTGCAATATAAATTTTCATGAGCCTCATGTTTCGTAATCTAGTCGTAAACGTTTCCTATTGTCTCTTCCTCATTATGCTGTTGAGCGCTTTCATGTAAATGTGAGAGAGGTTTGACAGAATCTCTATCAATCAGCTCTGCTTGCCAAAGGTAAATGAGTGGGAGGGTGGGAGGAGTCTGGTAACTGCGCGTCAGTTTGTGTGTGTGAGAGAGTGTGTGTTTGCGTGTACCGGGGTGTAAGGAGAGCACTTGGGCGGAGAAGGACGCAAAGCATCGCGCCTGAGAGTTCATCGCAGTCTGAAGCTCCGCGTTATATGTACACACTCCGCTCAACTAACTCCGGTATACAGGCTCGCGCAAACTTTCCCCGCGTTGAGAATGGCAGAACCGGCACAGTCGAACAGCGATGGAGAGGAGAGCAGCGCACCCATGAGAGGCTTTGCCCGACAAGGTGCTCTGAGACAGAAGAACGTTCACGAAGTCAAGGATCACAAGTTTATCGCTCGCTTCTTCAAGCAGCCTACTTTCTGCAGCCACTGCACGGACTTTATCTGGTAAGTTGCTCTAAAACTAGTTCATTACCTACTGAGCTGTATGGCAAGCTGCTTTAACATTCAATTTTTTATAACTAGTGTTTTGTGTCGTTAGTTCTTTATTTTTTTATATATATTTTTTTATTACTAGTAAGCAATCCATTAGTGACTAGTAGCCTTTACAATTTTACAAGCAGCTATGCATTAGATAAATGTACTTTTTCATTAGATACTAGTAGGCCTATTACTCACACCTTAGTAGTAGCCTAACTGTTCACATCATGGTTAGCCTAGGCTATACTAGTGTCTAGTATACTAGTGTCTGTATACAAGGCACTAGTAGTCTATCTGTCTTAAAAATTCTCGTTATAGGCTATGCAATGTGGGCTTGCTCCTTAGTAGGTAAATTAAATCTCTTATTAGTAAGATTAGAAATGTTCTAGTGAAATTGTATTGGGAATCACATTATTGTCTTATAAATGAATAACAAATAAAAATATAAAAATAATAAAAAAAAGATTCTTTTTAATTTGAAGGAATATTAAAATGGCTTTCCATAGAGGTGGACCTGTTACTGTTGCAGCTCAGGTGTAACACTGTACACTGTGTCTCAAAACATATTGTATGGTCTACCTAAACAGCACTCATTTATGAGGATCGTTTTAGGGCTCCGCTGACTCAGAATATGCCTGAAGTGTCCAAAATGTTGATCGTTAGGAGCTCACTTGGTTTGAGCCATGGCTTTATTGATGATTTCCCTAAATAAAGGATGTAAAGTGCTAAGTAAAATGAAAATGGGAATGGGAAAATACGACTTGATTGTTTATTTATTTATTTATTTGATATGGACATAACAACTGCATTGGACAAACCAGATACATTGTTTTTATAGTGTTATAGCAAAACTGCTAATTTGCAACACTTGTCCATAGGTCCATTGTAAGTGTATAGTACAAGAAATATGAAATGAGTCGTATTACACGAGACAACAGTCAGACCATAAAGTGATTTAGTCAGTTCTAATATTTTTGGTTCTAATATTTCTTTCAATGAACCATTGCTTTTATCTTTCAGGGGTTTTGGGAAACAAGGATTTCAGTGTCAAGGTAGGAATTTACTATTCATTGTATATTTTGAAACATCTTTGGAAGTGTAAAGAGAAACAGTAAAGTCTTTTCAAGGACCTTCAGTATTGCATATATGACACATCTCAAAGATTTTCCTTCTAATGGTGCTACTAGAGGACTTGTTGACAGTGTTTAAAGTCTTAAAGGAGCTCACAAGATCTATTTTGAAAAGATGCCTTGAGGTTTTCCAGAGGTTTCCACTAGAGTGATGATATTAGGAACCTCAATAGGTGCCTCAAGTATCTTTTCATTTTCACAGTGTAGATATCATTCAAAGCATTTTGACAGTATAATTGCAATTTATTAATGAGACATTTAATAAATTAAATTTGGACACTGGTAAAATACATGATAAGGCAGATAAGCAGTCTCCGATAACTACATACCTCTGTTAAATTAAAATCTCTCAAATAAAATCTTAAATTACACATTTTAGATTTTGAGTTTCATTTCATATCCTCTTTCACAGTAAATCTATAGCCGTTTTAAGGGGATTCTACCTGCATAACTGTCCAGAATGGAAGCATCTTTAATCCTCACTGGAAAAGTTATTGCTTCGTGTTCATCACTTGTGTCTAGTTACCAAATTTACGAGGGACGCCTTTGGACTATGACCAAGTTTGGCATTTCTCATATGAAATCATGAAATTATAAGAGACAGCTTTTTGTCAAACTCTTGCAGTATCACTTGGAAGTGTGAAGTTTTGGCACATTTTCTAACATTGGAATTTGTACCTGAAGACCATTGGATAGCAGTTTTCTGTATGAGTCTAGATTACACTTGAAAAGTGATTTTAATTCTTACACACTGAATGTTCTTTAAGGCGACTGCAATTACCAGTCACAGCAGGTCAATGGCACCCTCTGCGGTGCTTCTCCATTTTTTCCACCGCAGGCTTCAGCACTAGCTCTAATTACAGGTCCACAGATGAGTACGATGACTTTACCCACTTTTTTGCTCTCCCTCTGTTCTTCGCTCTTTATTTTTTTTCTTTCAAGTCACGTTCTCAAATCTATTCACATCTCCTCTAAACCTGTTGAAACCCTCCATTGATTTGTGAGAGCAGAGCAGCCCTGACTGTATCTGGAATGTCGGACCCCATTGGAGCTGAGGGAGAAAGGGAATTCTTCTGCAAGGTCATGCTCAGACATGCTGAAACCTGAGGGTCTCTGCTGGAAAGCAAAGCTGTTTGTGCCTACTGGTTATGAGATGTTAGAACAGTGTGGGAACTATACGTCTTGTTTATTATCAGTGTAGGTTTTGCAGTTTCTTCTTCTCCTTTTGGTGTGCATTGTGAATGCACCAGAAGAGCAAGCTTTTCTCCTGTGTTCTCCTCCTTTCTCCAAGTGTTAGTTCACCCAAAAACCCTCATGTTCTCCAAACCGTAAGACTTTCGTTCATCTTCGGATCACAAATGAAGATATTTTGAATAAAATCTGAGAGCTTTCTGTCCCTTCATTTACAGCTCGTAAGACATTGACAGATCGTAAAAATTATCCACATGAATTGAGTGGTTTAGTCCAAATTTTCTTTATACTCTGAACAGATTACATTTAGGCTTTTATTCACATATAAACATTCATCAACGTACACATCAGTTGTGGTAAACGGAAGCTCAAGCATGTTCGCTTGACATGCAAGAACCAATGAGGTTCATTCTCGTGTTACGCAGCACGTTTGAGCTTTTTGAACAAGCCAATGAGGTTTGTTCTCGCATGTCAAGCAGGTTCTGTTGAGCTTCTGTTTATGTTCACTGATCAATGTTTAAATGTGAATAAAAGCCTAAATTCAATCTGTTCATCATATAAAACGATCGTCTCTCTCCAGAAAATTTGGACTAATCCGCTCAATTCATAAGGAATAGTTTTTACCATCTCATTAACTTTTTGAAGCGTCAAAGTGGTAGTTGTATAGCTGTCAATGAAGGGACAGCACAGGCTCAGATTTTATTGAAATATCTTCATTTGTGTTCCAAAGATGGACGAAAGTCTTATGGGTTTGGAACGAAGGGTGAGATAATGATGACAGAATACAATCTTTTGGGTGAACTAACCCTTTATAACAGTTATAAGTTCTCAACCACTTTTGTTAAATGGAAAGAGCAGCTTGGACATTTTGCTAGATTACTCCCTTTTAAGTAACAAAAATGTATGGTTTGAACTTTGAGATGAGTATAGGGTTCGATGTTTTTGGACGAACTGTTCCTGTAAATAACACTAGACTTTAGTTCATGGTTCAGAATGAGCCTTTACAGCAGTGGCTTTCAACTTGCGTCATGTGTCTGTTCTTAAACAATGTAATGCAAATAATAAAATGCAACTAACCATGAACAAAACTATGCAAATAAAAAAATACTGTTTCTTGCAGTATTTTCACCATCCTCTAGTCTAGTGCAGTATACTAATTACAGACTAGTCCACATTGTAGTAACCTGTGGCGTGCTGAAGGCTGCAGTGGCAAAAGCTCCGGACTGTGACTAGCTTCACAGTTCCTGGGCCACTCAATTTAAGGTCACTTTAATGGCAAAAAAGGTCCATTATCAATAATGTCCATTGTCAATAATATTGAAACAATAAGAATTCGCCTATGAAAATTCCCAGAACAATGGTAAATGTGACGGTACTTTAAGGCATTGGTCTTTTCTTTTGCAGATCCATGATTAATTCAGATGTCATTGTGTACTTCAAGGGAAATAGTATCCATGATTATTTCAGATTTATTTCCTATTCATAATTATGTTCATTATTATCGGATGAACTTGAGATTGTAGTGCTTAGAAAATATAGAAAATCCTTTTGCCTACAAGTCGTTTTGTGTGTGTGTTCAATGGAGAAAAAGAGAAATAGATTATCTGAGGAATGTTGAAGACCCTTATGGAACACCAGCACAGCTGTGATCTGGTTCTTCCTTAATCATCAGTGTGTGGAAAACAGTGAGTAAATAATAAAATAGGATTTCCACTTGCTGTCAGCTTGATTGTGAACCAGCTGCTTAGGAGAGCCTCTTTTGCCTCCTCAGTCGTAATTGCAAAATTACGAGTTTGAAGAAGAGCTGGCAGAATGCTAGATAGAATGCTAGAATCTGGATAGAACTGAGCAACAGAGAACTAGAAAGAAGCTCATGAATGATGGTGAAGGGGTAGCGAGATGGTCAGAAGAAGAAAAAGTATTCCATTTTTGAATTAAATGATATATATGGGGAAATTGCATATGGGAAATTGAATGTCTGCTTGACAAGTAAATGGATATGAAATGTTAATTTTTGATTTTAAATTGTTTTATTATGTGAGAATAAAAGACAGAGTGATTTGAAAAAATATTGTTGGAGATTGACCAATCAGAATGATTCAGACTTTTAGAAAGTCTCTTTGATGGTAAATTTCATTATTTGTACACTTTTTGAAACCAACCTGATGATTTCACTTGAACGTCACTAACCACTCACCTTCTGCCTATATGCTCTTTGAAAACCGAAGCAGACTGTGATTGCATTTATGTATTTGTGATGCAGGGGGTGTCTCACACCTCGCTCTGTTCTGTGCAAAAGCAGAACATCTCCACATCTGAAGGTGTGGGCCGTTTAAAGCCTCTATAAATAGCATAAGTGTTCCATGAAGCAGTGCTTAAATAAGGGTGGTGGGGGGTATGTGTGGGCGTTCGGTGAGATCAGTAGTATATGAAATGCAATGCATAGAAGAACCTCAATCAGAGAACACGCCATTAGTTCATATACGTCATCACCCTGTTCTTGCAAGAATAATTCATGTGTTTGCTCCATTTTTGCAGATTTGGAATGGCATGTTCCAGACAGTAGCCTCATTTCAAGAGGAAAAATATAAATGATCAATGGCAACATAAGGCACTGCTGCGTTCCACTGTAGAGAGGAGTAAAGCTGTGTGTATCAGCCACGAGGAAGATTGAATTGCCCTGAGGTTTCTCAGTAGAGTTAGTTTTTAATCTTTTCATCTGAAATATCAACTGTGTAGATGTTTCTCCTAATATTTCCCTGAAGAGAGAAAAATAGACATTCAGTAAGGCTATAGAGCTATAAAATAAATGCAGATTGCATAGATCAGATTTGGTTTAGGAAGAATTTGATGAGAAATGTTTGAGTTAATATTGACATTTTTGACTTCTTATTGCAGACTTTGCTATTGTGGCAGCTGCGAGTAGTTTAAGACATTGAGATCTTTTAGAGGAGAAACATTTGAGATTACTGTTTTTCTTTAGGAGAAAGATCTTAGAAGCAGAAGTTTACATTTGCCCTTTGTGTGATCTCATTTAGCATATTTACATGCACTTTTAAAAGTTTGATTTCAGTCTGAATAGAAACAGTAATTAATTTGTTTTTAAATGTCATGTGAACACTTTAGCTCCACTGAAATTGCATGAATCCAGTACAAAGTAGTACAGTCAAGCTGTATTTTATAAGGTCTGCCACTATAACAGTCTGTTCTTTCATCATTTCAACTCAAATAGAAATAAAAAATGTTTCCCCAAAAGTCCCTTTATTGCTACGATCCAATTTTGATCTGAATCCATTTGCGTTAGAAAATAAATCTGAGCAGTCATTGGCTGATTGCTGATGTTTCAACCAGCTAATGAATGCTGAGAGCCAATTACGCATGGATAGAAGAGCCCGACAAGGGCCATCTGCTCGCCTTTCGGGACCTAATAAAAAGGTCTGCCGAGAGCCTTGTTGCAGGAAGAGAATGCGTGTAATAATGCAATAAGGACGTTCAACTGCCTGTAAAAGTGCCTCCATATTAAGCAAGTAGAGTTGAAACTCAATTTAGTCCTGAATGCGGTTAGCCTCTCCCGGTGCTTTCAGCCAGATTAGATCATGCTGGTGTTTTCCAGGCTACTTGAGGGAGGGTTCCTGCTCTATTGACACTGCAAGGTTGTTTACTGCAGAACAAGATCCTTTTGTTTAGAACAAACATGTCTGACCTTTGTGGCTCCAATGTCCCAGAGGACAAGATGCATGAGGCTCAATATTCCCTTCTGCTGGACCTCATTCGGTCTCTCTGCTAAATTAAACCAACTTCAGCCCTTTCAATATTCATGTCATTGTCAGTTTTCAGTTTCGATGGCCTGAAAGGACTCAGACTTAATGTGAGGGTTTTTTGGAAGAGTTTTGAACTTCAACTCATGAGCTGGCTGGTCAGGTGCTCTTTGTTTGATTGCAGCCGGTGCTGCATGTGATGTATGTGCTGGCCGACGGGTCCACTGGAAGTTGGAAAGAGGGTTAAGAGGACAGGAAAGGCAGCCACCAGCTAAGCATCTGAAACTGGCTGGCTGGAGGTCCTCCTGGGACCGTCTTCTCTTTATTTGGCCTTACTTTTAAATGGGCCGTTAGAGAGAACTCACTCCATCAGTGAGGCAGTCCAGATCTGAGCCGCAGTTAGATAGACACTTTGAGGATTTATTGTTTAATGGTGCTTGATAAGGTTTCTCTTGTTGTCAGCTCATCTTCATAGCACCTATAAAATAAGAACCTATTTTGAGGGATTTTTATGTCATGGTGAATCTGACTGAAAGTTTACATTGTTTAAATGGGCAGAGGAAACTCACTGTGCTTGATATAGATATGAGCTTCGTAGTATGAGCAGTGTTAGTACTACTTTGGTTCATCATCTGTTTTTGTGTAAACAGTGTCTGCTTTTTCCAGCGTGGTCGCCCACATCTGTGAGAACTGAAGGGAGATTCAAGGGGATCTGTAAACCTGAGATGCCAACACTTATCTGCCATGTTAGATACATCACCAACCCAGTCCTCCACTTAACTGTGCTAGTGCTTTGAGTGTGGGATCCTGTCACAAATCTATCAACATGTCTAATTCCTTCTTGTATCTCTCTGTTTGAGTCTCAGCGTTATCATGATGACTGACAATGATTCAGAGACCACAGTCTGAGAGTGCCGTCAGAGCAGAGAACACAAGAGTGCAGCCCTTTCTCCAGAGAAACGGCTTTGAGCTGCGCTGTCCAGATATCAACCTCGCCGACAACTTCCACATGCTAAGTAGTGCTGCTATGCTTTTAGTGCACTCCTGAAAATTTTTTTTTTAAATAAAATTGGGCCAAGCCAAAAATTGCTCAATATTTAGTGGTCTTTTAATGGTCTTAACCATTTTAATCACAAATCACTGGTCAGGAAATTAGCAAGAATTGCACAAATACTATAGATAATGTAACTTAGCACGGAGTAGCCTTTTCTAACTTGCAGACAGCTTTTTACAGGAAGAAGAGTCAATGTTGTTCCACTCATGAGTAGTTGAAAAATGTCTCCCAGTTCGTTTGAGTTTAATGTGAGACCAAATATTCACTATAGGGTTGAAGATAGATGCATGAAGATGCATTTATTATTATATTTCTCTCAAGATTTTCTAAGACACCACTCTGGAGCATCACCATGCCACTTGTGTTTCATTGTGATACATTACTACACACACAACCTCCCATATTCTGGCAAAACTTCATTCTGTCTTAGATGTTTTTCTGAAACAGCAATGGCTTTTTAAGTAGTGCATTTGCTTAAATTTGGCTAATTTCCTGACCAATAATTTGTGGTTAAGTCAATTAAAAGCTTAGTGTTTAGCCATGTTGGGCTTCGGCCACCCGTCTCTTTAGATAATGACGCTGTAATATCAGTAAATAAGATTGACCAAAGTCCTTTTCAAGGAAAGTAATTTCACTCTGTGACTGACTATATTTGCAATGCCTCCGGTCAGCTATTTCAGGCATGCATGATCAGCACTAGTCTACTTGAATGTGGAAGTCCTGAAAACTCAAAAACTGCTTTCTGGACTCACATTTAAATAACATAGTTCATGTCAGATTTTGTTGTTGATTTGAAATGGTCCACAAATGTTGTTTCTTATGCTTCTTTAGCCATGTTGGGCTTCGGCCACCCGTCTCTTTAGATAATGACGCTGTAATATCAGTAAATAAGATTGACCAAAGTCCTTTTCAAGGAAAGTAATTTCACTCTGTGACTGACTATATTTGCAATGCCTCCGGTCAGCTATTTCAGGCATGCATGATCAGCACTAGTCTACTTGAATGTGGAAGTCCTGAAAACTCAAAAACTGCTTTCTGGACTCACATTTAAATAACATAGTTCATGTCAGATTTTGTTGTTGATTTGAAATGGTCCACAAATGTTGTTTCTTATGCTTCTTTAGCCATGTTGGGCTTCGGCCACCCGTCTCTTTAGATAATGACGCTGTAATATCAGTAAATAAGATTGACCAAAGTCCTTTTCAAGGAAAGTAATTTCACTCTGTGACTGACTATATTTGCAATGCCTCCGGTCAGCTATTTCAGGCATGCATGATCAGCACTAGTCTACTTGAATGTGGAAGTCCTGAAAACTCAAAAACTGCTTTCTGGACTCACATTTAAATAACATAGTTCATGTCAGATTTTGTTGTTGATTTGAAATGGTCCACAAATGTTGTTTCTTATGCTCAAATGGCATTAAAAAAAACCATATTTCAGGTTTTCCAGCCAATCAGACAATTCCAAGCACGTCTCAGGACTGTTTGTATGGGAACCGGAGCCTCTAACAGCAGCTGCAATTATGCGACAACTTTACCAATTTCTGATTGGCTCTCTTATTTAGAAGATGTGACTTTTTCTGTCATAATGTGCATTGTACTTTCCTAGAACAAAATGCTGAAATAAATGAAAATAGAAAATGTGTGCTATAGTAGCCAGTCAATTTGTTGCGGTTACAATGTGATTACAGATTATTGGCCTGGCCAATATGTTTAAAATTATAACAATGCCTTTAGCTTGTATGAGGAACAGACTAGGATGCATCAATATTAAAATATGCTGATTATTATATGTTGATAAATATGTCATGCCATGGCTGGTAATAATGTCTATAGTATTTTGTCTAAAAAAAAATCACCAAAATCTAAAAATCGTTTTAAATGCTACAGGTGAGTTTAGTCGTCACAACAATTTTAAGGCTCATTATGACAAACGATATTCATTTTGAGATTTGGTAATGATTACACATGATTATAAATTCTTTGTGTTTTTAAAGATTAACTTTAAGTGAGCGTTAGATGATGGCAGAGGTAATTTAAATGTAAAATTAAAGGTAATTAGCATGAACCATTAAATATCCAATATGGACCAATCAATTAAGAATCTCTAATATCTGCCAATAAACGATATGGTACAGTCAGAAGTGAACTCAACACCATATACAACAAGAAATGTGCTGAAATATGAGTGAAATATGAGAGCTAGGGCTTTCATAGATTTTAGATTTTGGTTGAACTGTCTCTTTAAGATCATTTTTAACTTCAGACCAGACTGAAATGTTCGCAGACGGTACAGCTGTGAATGGAGGCTGAATCTGTGCAAGTGAGCTGCACCGGGTGAAGTGAGAGGGGCAGTTTGAGGGGTGAATTTGCAGGTGTGTATGTGTTACAGTGAAGTCGGGTTCACCGCTGGGATCACTGTCAGTCGTATATTAAAAATGGGCAATCTCAGAGTGGGCGCCAGCTAGGTTAAAAGCTTCCCCAGGCTATCAGTCACACTTTTAATTGAAATGCAAGTATGTTAGGACACAGGGGCTGTTTTTAAGCACAGCTGGCCTTACCTGAGCTGACAAAGACTGAAGACTCTGGTTGAATGTTTAAAAATATATTAAAAAAATATGTGAGGTATACGATTAGCCTACTTTACCTGACAGAACCAGCATGTATTGGATTTCGTGAATACTACACAAAATAAAGGGATAGCTGCAGAGTACCTGATATTTTCTTCAGGGAGTGATTCAGGTCACTTCTCAAGTGTTTTGCTAGTTAGCATGGTCCAGTTAGCCTCCACTGCTAGCGGCAGCTGAGAATCAAAATCTTTATTGCCAAGAATATTCTCACATATGAGGAATTTGTCTTGGTGGCAGAAGCTTCCACAGCACTGACAGAATGACAGCAGCAAGACCGATTCAAAACATATATAAAACTGCACAATATACAAAATAGCAACTGCAATTGAGATGAATGGAAATGCTACAAGTTAGCTTTCTCTAGGTATGGTAAGCTCGTGTGACAAATTGCCTCCCAAAAATGTACAGACTGTTTATGAAAAACATTATGCTTTTGTTTTATTTTTGCTATGTGATGCAGGTCTCCCTTAGTTCATTTCTTTGCTGAAAAGATACACTACCGTTCAAAAGTTCTGGTATGTGATTTAGAAGGGTTTTCAGCATTTATAATAATAAAAAATGTTTGTCTGAAGGATCATGTGACTCTGAAGTCTGGAGTAATATTGCAAAAAAATTCAGGTTTGACATCACAAATTGTAAATCTATTAAAATATATTCAAACAGAAATCAGTTATTTCAAATTGCAATATTTCACAATAATTTTACTATATTTTTGATCAAACACAGTTTTGGTGAGCCGAGAGACTTTCAAAAACATTAAAAAAGGCAGCCAAGAATGTTTTTAATGCAATAGATGCTATTTACACTAAGTGAAAATAGCGATAGATTCTGTTTACACTATGCAAAAATAGCAGTATTTTCTTTGCAATAAGTGTAAAAAGTAGTAATGCTATTTATACTTATACAGTATATATAAATAGTGGCAGATACTATTTGCAATAATAATATAGTGTAAATTATTATATTTATTACAATTATTAAATGGATGCTGTGCCTTATTGGTACAATACTGATAATCACTTTATTTTTAATCACACGTTAGACACTATTTTCACTGTACGGAAATTTTCTTCATTTTTTTCTTCATTTTTGTTTCCGATCTGATATGTGATGGGGAAAAGGAGTAGAGTAAGTTCAGCAAAAGGCGGATTCAAACTTGGGTCGTTTTGCATCAAAACTTTCAGCCACGTGCCTTACCCCTATACTATTGCTACTGTTGTCAATCTAGCGTCTTCCGTAATTTTGTCTGGCCCAACCAGACGTCAGTGGGTGGAGTTAGTGTAACGTCAGTGGGTGGAGTTACTCTGCCAACAAGGCGGGCTATTTGCTCTTAGTGTAAATAGATACTCCGGAAAAAAAAAAAATCTTACTGACCCCAAGCTTTTGAAACTGTCCCAACTCTGTGTAATTAGTCACTCTAGGAAACTTTTGAAGTTCACGACTTTATTGTCTCAGTGATTTCATTCATTCGTTCTGTGTTCTGGAATTGCCCATAAATGCATCAGTAGGGTAGATGCCTTTTTAGGCAGCCTGGTTGAACCAAGTTCTTTCAGTATTGACCCAACTGGGTATTGATGCTATTGTATGAGCCTGATCGATGTTAATGCAGTGAATTCCCTCTGGCCAGCAATTTAATCGGACCTTCTGCTGTAGAACACAGGGGAAATATGCATATGTAAGCTTTCCACTGATTCATTCAGGTTTAGGAATGAAAGGAGGAGACAATTATTATTGAAGTTAAATGAGAATGAAATTTAAGGCTTTCACAAGCTTTAACACTGATGCGAGTAACCTTTGCTTGCTTTTTTCAGGACTCGCTTTTTCTTAAGCTCCAACATGAACAAATTCTGAGAATAAATAAATTATTAATAAATAAATAAATGCAATCTCTATATCTGACCTGAATGTTCTTGTAGAGAGCCAAACTGTTTTAGAGACCTGAAGAAAGACCATGGACATTTCTGTACGCTTCAGGTTTCTGATAATACATGATGAGCTGTTTATACTTATACTAAATGCGGACAGAACGAGAAATGCATTACTGATTCATAGTGTCACACTGATTTATATCGTACTCTATTTATGCATAATTATATATTACATTCTACGTGATCTGGTTTGAATGACAGTAAACAGGGTGTGTAGATGGCGCTGATGATGATGATTGGTGAAGTAAAGGCCTGTAAGAAGGCTACAATAATAGTGCTGCAGTTCTCCTCAAACCAATTTAACCCATAGGACCATTTAACTGCTTGCTGCAGTTGCTAGGCAACAGGAGATGAGTAGCCTCACAGTATATGACTACTTTTGAAGCTT
>NC_140209.1:39927712-39992712 GCF_951802725.1 Rutilus rutilus | reverse complement strand
GCATACATGCGCACACACACACACACACACATACACGACCCATCACTTTTCATGTTTTTCAATATCAGTGATGATGAGCAAAGCTCTATTCATCAGGAAGGAGTGATTTACTTGGGCCTCTTCAGCGCTGGCTGTAGACAGCTGTTGTCGCTGTATGCAGAGTCATATTGATGTCATTAGAGCTGTTATAGGACTGAGCTGCGGCCTGTGGGCTGTCAGTGTGGAGGTTACACTGCATGCGTGATTATTCCCTTTCCCTTTCTAAATCGCTCTCATTCTCAATATTTCCTGATCTTTCCTCATCTCATTTTCTCTTTCCTTCCTTTTATTGGTAAATTGATTTCATAATACTTTGATTTATTCCATTGTGCCGATTACAGTATTCATATAACAAGGTATTTTAATTGTACGTGTTTATGTGCAACTGGTTGATTAGTTGAGTGGACTCGTTTTTATTATTTTAATTATTAATTTAAATTTGTTTTAATAATTACATTTATATTATTTTAATTTTTGTTTTAATTTTATTTTCAAAATGATCTGCTTTTAAAGCATTTTATAATTATATTTTGCCTTTGCATTCTGTGCATTTGGCAGAATAGTTGTGATTTACAGTGGATTCAAGGTTTACATTTTATATTATTGATCTGCCTGCATTGACACCATTATATGAGAACTGAACTGAGCTGGAGGATGACATCACTGTTTTCTCCAGAGCGGCTGCATAGATAAATAAACGAAATGAATAACTTTTTTACAAAAAAAATTAACCGTCACTGAACTTACTTAAGCTGGACTATGACGCTATTTTCATCCAGATCTGCTGTACAACTGAAACAAACTTAGTTGCATAATTTCCCTGTTATCACTGTAAAGCTGCTTTGAAACAATCTGTATTGTAAAAAGCGCTATATAAATTAAAGGTGACTTGACTTGACATTTTGCTAGTGAAGGTAAAAACAACTTTATTAATGTGTTTTGACACCCTTCCATCCGTTCTGTGGCGTTCCATCAAATACTCTCGTGTAAAGGCCCCAAAGAAATGCATATGATTATGATCAGGTGAACTAATCGATTTTGAAAACTAGTAGTTTTGCACGTCCCTACAACTGTTGGTTAGAGGATTTATGTTGTTGTTCAATTTGTGGTGCTTTTTTCAACGTGACTCCCTTTCTTTCTGCCATATAAGCCATATCCTTTTTTTTTTTTTTTCTGTATTTAAATTATTTTACTTTTTCCCCACTTCTGCATTATCATCTGTCTGTCATGTGTGTGTGTATGTGTGTGTTTGCGTGGGTGGAGGGGGGAAGGGTTGTGTGTAGGACAGGTATAGCGGGGGGTCGTGGTCCAGAGGGGGCGGTGAGCTGCACGGAGAGACTCTTCAGCGGATTCACAAGCAGTAAGTGGAGAGGCTTCTTCAAACAGATGGGATGGGTAGAGTGGAGACACAGGCCTGTCACGGGGCAAACACACACACACTCCCTCACAACTCAACCCTGTGACTCCAGTGTTGAATAGATGACTGATTTGTTCAAATGTGTATTTTAATGGGGTTTTTTTGCAGTCGCAAGCAACGATGGGAAAATGAGACATTATTGCGTTACACCTAGAACAGCATGTGTTTTTAAGTACGAAGTGGTATTTCGTGCTAGGGACAAGGGTTTGCCAACTCAGCATCTTCATGTTACGAGGAAGGTTTCAGTTCTATTTTCTGTAAGTAAATAAATAGAAGGTTAGTGCTTGTTACGTACAGTATTTGAAACCGTTATTCCGGTGCAAATCAGGTGTAAATTTACTTTAAAGAAAAAAGTTCACAGGGATCAATAGTCCAGATTGAGAGTGAATTAATCGCAACTTTCACTAAAATGTTATCACCATTGGTGACAAGCAAATCTTTATTTGAATTCATATTCTTAGTCTGGAAAACCTAAGAAATCTCTTGGTTTCTTGTAACGCGTTACTCCCACTGGCCTCAAGTCGTTCAGCTAATAGCATACACTGGTTACCAAACCAAACTCATCTAGTATGCCGAAAGTGCTATTTAGGTTGCTTTGAAGGTTTTGAGACACCCCTGCTGAAAAAAACAACATAACAGCTAAGACCAGGATGATGCATACTGGATGATACAGGATTCATGCTGCTCCTTGCTGGTTTATGTTGGTTTGAGCTGCTTTATGCTGGTCTATGATGATGTTTGGACTGGTTTTGCTGATGGACCAGCACAGCCATGTTGTCCACTATCAAAAATGATGGCCATCCAGCATGCTTAATCTGTGAAGTGTAAAACTAGTTAAGAACACATCATATGCTGGTTTTTTTTTTTCATTATTTGGGTATTGTTTTATTATTTGGTGTATTACAAACATGACAACTTTTTAGCTTACGCTGTTTTTGTTTCACTCTGTGATTGTTTTCTTAGCATACAGGCACAGACCTCAATTGCTGATATCGTACCCGGTCGCCATTCTGTCGACCTCATATATTATTCAAATAAAAAAAAAATTATCAGGTTTGTAAACGACATCATCCAGTGCAGGGCAAAGAGCTAGTACACTACACCGTGTTTACAGCCCTCAAAGTGTGTTTAGCTGCAGGCCGTAGCACAGAGGAGGAGGAGGCCTGTGTGTGTGTGTGTGTGTATGAGAGAGAGGGGAGAAGTTGAGGACAGCTGTGGATTGACGGCTGACTCACTGACCTCATCTCTGCATCTCTGTAAGTCAGCTCAGCGTAGTGCTCAGCGGGCCATGGTATTTTTATTTAGCGCGTAGGCTGGCCCTACTCACTTGCATAACTCCCATTACCACAGGCAGGAAAGGTGAAAATCAAATATCTTTTTTCTTTGTGAACAATCACTCGTATCTCCTGTTGAAAAAAAGTGAGCGTTCGCAGCCTGTCTACAAGCGCTCAAGCTCCCCTCCTGTGTTCCCCTCTCTCTCTCTCTCTCTCTCTCTCTCTCTCTCTCTCTCTCTCTCTCTCTCTCTCGAGCTTGAGTGAGAATTACTCGTTTTAGTGGATGTGAGGCTAGATAAAAGGTTTCTTCTCCTCTGTGAGCATCTCTCATTCAGTGTGAGATCACACACAGTGCTGAAGCGATGGTGTGTTGAGACCTCAATTAACTTTCAAAAGCAAATTACTTTTGACAGATTTACTGAGTCTTGATTTGTATAACAAAGGCCCAGATTAAATTGGTGGCCACGTGTTGGTGCATTACAATCATTGTTGGAGAGTATCTAAATAGCACCACTTAATAGCGACGTTGAGTCGACTCCAAAAGAGTTGATTCCTATAGACTCTATATAGCGCTGAATAGTCGGGGTCAACTCCAGCACAGGAATCGACTCTCATACTCTGTTGTTGTGTCTGACATTGCTCACTTGTTTACTGATTCTCAAATGGCAACTTTATCTCTCCTTTCCAAGCACCTAATCCTACGGTGGGAGTCAGAGTCGACTCCAAAAAACCTGGAATTGAACACCCCTACCACTTAAAGTTAAACTTCTTGTGGTTTGCAATTGGTGTGATGTCATATGAGTGACAGGTTCATCAAAAAAAAAATATATATATCACCAGAGAAGAGATGGAAGAGGGAGGGGAAGTTATTTTGATTAAGAGTTATAAGGGCAGATTAATTAAATAATAATGTGCACTGATAAATCATTTAACAAATACCGCAGTATTCCATAAGAAAAATAACAATTGTCCATTTTTGACTTGTACACAGGGACACTCCACCCAAAAATCTAAATGTTATCATCATATACTCACCCTCATGCCATCCCATATGTTTATAACTTCCTTTATTCTGTGAAAAAAAAAAAAAAAATCCTAGATGGATCCCTCATAGTTGACGCTTCAAAAACCACACAAAGTGAACATGGCAATAATCCAGTTGACCCCAGTTTATGAATCAGTGTCTTCTGAAATGTAGGTATGTGTACATGTTTGAAAAAGTTTAAATATTAGTATTGTTCTTCTCACACACACTAATCGTCTTTCTTTAGAAGACATTGATTCTTCATCTGGGGTTGTGTGGATTTTCTTTTGTGGATACATTTGTAACGACAAAAAAAACATTTTCATTTTTGGATTGAGTACCCCTTTTTTTTTTGCATGACAGCTCAGCTGTTTCAAAACTGTGTAGGTTTTCCCGTAACAAGCTGCTTCTTAACAAGTAGTGGTGTAGTGTGACAAAATACTTTGCTGTTTTTATGTCACATTGCATTTCACACACAGCTCTACAGCCGAGTGAGACGAGACAGCGCTGAGCTGCTTTCCTTGAAACTCCTTCTATGTGAAGTCAGATTCTGTTTTGTGAATCAGTCCAGAAAGAAGTGATTCACGGTGATTCATTCAAAATTTAGGGTCAGTAAGAGTTTTTAAGTTTCTTTTTTAAAAGTATGCTATGCTTACTAAGGCAACATACACACTGCAGCTAAATTTGATTGCCAGTTCACCATTAGTGTTTTATCCTGTTCTGTTCACACACAGATCAGTAATTTACGGGAGTGACAACCGCATTCCACAACCGACTTAAATCGAAAATTCTAGGTAGTGACAACCACATTGATGAGGTAGTGACAGCCACACGTATGAAAATAAACTGTTGTTAATGACGTATTTAAATGTGCATCAGGGATGTGTCTCTCATCTGGTGCAAGAAAATTGCAGGGAAAGAGCCTTGGCTTGCCTTGATGAGCCCATAATAAACCTAAATAAATCGAAATGCTTTATATTGAAAATAAGACCAAATATTGTGACCCACACATGCCTATTTAAGTCCATAAACTAGATTGCTGTATGAGCTAAGGCCAAACAACAAACCCAAAAACGCTTACAATAAGTGGACATGGCAACACTTCAAGAAAGCAGGCTTGAACAAAGCCTATGTCATGTTTTGTTTTTATTACACGGCTCTGTGGAATCCTTGATTCTGATTGGTCAATCGCGCCATCCAGCAGTATGTTACTCAGTTATTCCCTGATAACAACCGCTGAAAAGTGAGAAGAACCGATAAACACAGGCTCATCCGGGTTACTGAAGTCAGCAGCGGTATACGCTTGCTACGAACGTTTTTTCTTTGTGGAAGTTTTGCGTTTGGTGAGCTAATAAAATATTAATATTTTATGAACAGTTATTTAACTATGTCATCCAGTAGGCTATCGTGGACACACTCTCTCTTGTTTCATACAAACGCAGTTGCTGCCATTTTGCGACTATTGTTTTGTACACTGTTTTAAGATAACAAAGGTACGATTTTAAAACGGTTTCATCTCAAATCAATATCTCTTATCCGCATAATTATTTATGTGGCGAAATGCTGTGTAATAAGTGGTATGATTGTACCGTATCCCTTAAATGTCCGTCTAGTTTGAACTTACCGTGCTAGCAACTGCTCTCTTCGCGGAAGCTTCCCGGTTATAACAACCGACTGGATGTACATTATCCCTCACATAATGTATATATTATAACCCCTTTGGTTAAAATTGACAAGTAGTCTGTAAAACGTCTTTTTCAAAAGTAGTTGATGCCAGAACATTGCTATGGTGTAAATCTCCACAGTTCCAGGAGTGAGTTGTGTTCTGTACCCATGAAAGCATAATTTAGGTCATTCATTACCGTTTTTTAAATACTGTTAAGTTTCAGGAGTGACGACAACCGCGTGTACATGGCCTATGGCTGCATTTACTAGATCAGTAAAAACAGCAATATTGTGAAATATTTTGACAATTTACAATAGCTGTTTTCTATTTGAATATATTTTAAATGGTAATTTACCTCTGTGATGCAAAGCTGAATTTTCAGCATCATTACTCCAGTCTTCATTATCACATGACCCTTCAGAAATGTGTCTAATATGTTGATTTGATGCTCAAGAAACATTTATTATTATTACCAATGTTGAAAGAAGTTGTGCTGCTTAATATTTTTTGTGCAAACTGTGATGCATCATAATCATAATGTTTATTTTTTTATTTTTCAAAATCCTAAAACTTTTATTATTTCTAGGTTTAAGTTAGATTTTGATTACCACATTTTCTACAGTGGGCTTTTGCGTCCCACTGTATATGTTAGGCTTGATTTCTCTGAGCAGCCGTTTAGACTTCCCTTATGTGTCCTTAGTGTCTTTTGACACTGACTGGACACGCTGGAGGAATTGATATATGAGTGTCACAGATGATTAAGAAACAGAAACAGTAATCAAACAAAAACGGAAGGTGAAGGTGAAGGAATGTGGTGAGCAGGAAAAACTAACTCAACCTGTCTCAATTCTTCATACTAGCTACAGTCACAATTCACCTTCACTTCAGAGGAAAGTGCTCTATATAATGAAAAAAGTCATCGCCTCTGGGTGTACATTTAAATAATCTGTTTAAAAAAATAACCAAGAGCCACAGTCAGTAGCCATGCTACTCTAGCCCCAGATCTGCAGATGAAAACCTGTTCTCCTCAGCCGAGAGACGCAGGTGCTCGCGGTGTCTCTGGCGTGTATATCCTGTTCTAACAGGAAGCCCTGGGCTCCACTTCCCTCTCAGCCAGCTTAAACCGCTCTGCCAAGGCTGTGACAGACATCAGCTGCCAGAAAGTCATTAGCAGTGAAAGCCATTCTCTCTCATTATCTAGATTTCAGGAAACGGGAACACCGAGGCTGATGGGAGCGCCGCCTTGGCTGAAAACTGGATGAGGTGTGTGTAGATCCATCTGTAATGTCTCAGAAATGAAAAAATTATAAAGACAGCGAGAGGGAGAGAAGGAACGAATGCCAGGTTTAATTGGCATGGGACCGATTCACCATGCGGGCACCGCTGCCAGGGCAGTGTAAAGCTGGAATGGCAAACTGGAGCACCAGCCTGTGCGTAGATTAAAGTGAGGGGGTGAGAAGGAGAGAGAGAAGGAGAATGAAAAAGAAGTAGTTTTGAAAAAAAAAAAGTACTTCTCTTTTGTGACTGTTCAGCTTCTTTATTGAGTGGCCTAACGTGTGGTGGGCGAAAGCCTCAGTGATTGAGTTCAGTATTATATAAAGGCCATATGGGAGTGAAGGGATATCAGACAAACTCTAGACTTTTCTCACAGTCTTTTCATTTTCGACTGGCCTGGTCGTATATGGATGGAATGAAGGAACGAATCAGTGCAGTGATGGTGATGATTGTCGCGCTATTGCTACTGATTACTCATTTAAACACAAAAAATTGTAAAAAAAGAAAAAAGGTCCAAATCCATTTTTCATACTGGGCATTATAATGTAGTGATTTCTAAATTCACTTGTAGCATTTAAAAAGGTTTTTTTTTTTTTTGACAAAATAGCATAGGATTGCAATATCATCCATTTGTCTTTTACTGCTCTAACATGAAAATAATTATGAGCTTATTGGTATTGGACATAATTTTAATATCAGTGCATCCCTAATATTATGTAAAAAAAACTTTTCGACCAAAATCGACCAATTAGAATCAAGAACACTCCAAGCTATAAATCATGCTATAAATTCTAATTGTTTAAATACAGAGAAATCAAATATTTTTGCTGGAAGTTTAAAAGTGCAATAAAGACAATCAAATAAAATCCAAATGTGTCTAATAATTTGTCGTTGACACTTATTACAGGGTCAATCTGTTGTCTAGCTCAAGACAACAATAGACAGTGTTATAATAGACAATAGTTTATCATTTCAAACTACACCCATTTGGTAACCAGCCCAGACCTTTATGCAGTATAGTTATGTAATAAACCCTTGTGTGTTTCTAAACCCACCAGCCCCATCAGCACAGCTACTGATTGGCTAAGTAGGTTCTAGGTTGCAATCTAATTCCCCTCTGATAACAAACACTTTGAACGATTACCGGTTGTTTTTGAATTCTGTGTAAACTGGCCAATACAATTCAGATGGCCATCTGGGCTATTCAGTACAGTCTTTTCTCAGGCTTGAGCATTATTAATGTTTTTTCAGTCATAATGCATACATCGGCACCGGCATCTTTTAAAGGGGACCTAATGTGCCCCAGATTGTGTCTGTGAGGTTTCCGCTCAAAATACCCTACTAATTTATTATAGCCTACCATGTTGTAAATGCCTGTTTTTGAGTGGAAGGAAAAACATGCTGTTTTTGTGCATGTATCTTTAAATGCAAATGAGCTGCTGCTCCCCACCCCGCTTTCCAGGAGAGGGCGGAGTTTGTGCATCGGATACTCTGCTAACATTATCATCTCGATCATGGCCACGCTCACGTGACATTGCAGTTCTTCATCATCATAAAAGTTTATTATTTGCATGTGTTTTAAAGCCATTTCAGTTTAAACCTCTGATATATGTGACCCGCGTTGGCAAAACGAGTCGCAATGAGCATATTTTCAAAATGATGTATGATTTGTTGGAATCAGACATAAAATGAATGAGCTACATCTGTTTGAAGTCGATAGTCAATTTTGAGCAAAATCGAGTCAATTTTCTGAAGGTTTCAAAAACAAAATCATGATAATTCCCCATGATACCACAATTGTTTGATTTAACATTAATGAAACAGATAGACTATATATTAAGACCTACTGTACCTAATCTGGATCTAATATAATGTTACACATCAGATGTTTTTCCCAAACATTTAATCAAACATTAATTTAAGACATAACAGATAATGTTTGCGTTACTGATATTTTGAAAGACAGATATTTTGAAATGCTGTAATTCTGTGTATATTATATATTGTACGTCACACGCATCACACACATGACCAGCGTCGGCCAATAGTGAGCCTACGTGGTGACGTGTAACACAGACGCGCTGCGCAAAAACACTACGTGAACCAACTTGAGGCCCAGAGAGAAGGAAATGAATACTGGAATAAAGTCGTTATTTTTGTTGTTTTTTGCGCACAAAAAGTCTTCTCGTCACTTGATATACTTAAGATTGAGCCACTGTAGTCACTTGGACTATATTAACGATCTCTTTAATAACTTTTCTGGGCCAGCAAGTTTCAGTCCCTTAGAAGCCTATGGAGAAGTGAGCCAGTGCTCAGATTTAATCAAAAATATCTTAATTTGTGTTCCGAAGATGAACGAAGGTCTTACGGGGTTGGAACAACATGAGGGTGAGTAATTACTGACAGAATATTCATTTTTGGGTGAACTAACCCTTTAAATGCTCTGGCAAGGAGACAAACATGGCGGACTGTGTACAGTTCACTCAGGGGAGGAGCTAAGCTAACAGGGCAGAGTTCGTGCCAGTCGTGGGCGGGGCCTGTTCCAAGGTGACGTCACATTGGAGCACATTCCTGAATGACTCATTTTGAGAGACTGTGTCAGATTTATGGGAAAAATAACAAATGGAGTGGATGGATTTTTACCGCATTAGGGTGGTTGTGTACACACAATGCAGACACAATGCATTTGAATATGTTCAGAAACAATATAAAAGTGATTTTTGCATAATAGGCTTAAAGCTTACCGGTGTACTACCCATCTCTAGTTGCACAGTCCATTCATTGTAGCCTACTGTATGAAGTTGTGCTATCAACTGAGCCCAGAAAGTGATAATCATACTCTTCACTATCTCTTTCTTCACTCACCACTTTGCTTTTGCACATCTTTTCCCACTACCCTGTTTTCCTACATCTATTACATGAGGACTTCAACACTGGACAGTGTTTTTTTTTTTTTTTTTTTTTTTTTTTTTTTTTACATCTGCCGAATGCTTTCTCTCTTTTCTTGTCCGTGGAACTTTGTTTGAACTTTGGTCCTTGAGCATGTTGCTTCCGATGTGTGTGTCTTTTTATGTGCTACCTCTTGAATAGCGCATGCAGCCTCTCCTTGCACGCTAACTTGTGCTTTCACCTCCTCCGACTGGCGGGTTTCTTGCACTGTCATTTTGAGTGTGAGATTTGGGATGAGCTGCAACTTGTGTGACTTGTCTTGGATTCATGTCACAATTCGGTCTCCAATGTGTTCCTCACGGCACTCTGGCACCATGTTATAAACCCTCATATGTGGTGCAGAAGAATCCAATGTCCAGCCTTGATTTCCGTTCTTTGAACTTGTACTGAATCTTTCAGTGAACTGTTCAACAACTGTTCAGCGGTATAGCCCCACACGCTAAACTCTCAAACCACTGTCCCTCACCATTCACGTCATTCCGTAACGTCACGCCTGCAGACATAACTAATCCTCATTCTATTACAAGTTACACCACCCCAAAACCTTAAATGTGACACCTCTTAGGGATTTGAAACTGACAAGCTTAAAGACATCACAAAATTTCAAGCTCCTCCACGCCTGCCGTCCTCTGATTCGATGGTTTGTTGTCAGGAGTGGCTCCGCTCCAGTACACTGGCAGACACTTAATCAGCGGAGAGTGTGTGCAGTATTAATCAGTGTAAATGAACAGTGTAAGTAATGGCTGTGTAAGATGCATCTTGTTGTTGATTGTATGGCGGACAGCAGGAGTGTGTGTGCTGCTGTGCCGTTCAGATGTGTTAATCTCAGTGAAGCCTCACTCTTAACAGTCCCATCAGCACTGAGCGCAGTATCAGCCCAGCTAATCCAGTTAATGTCACAACTAACATCCGCTTTCTCTCTCTCTCTCCCTCTCTCTCTCTCTCTCTCTCTCTCTCTCTCTCTCTCTCTCTCTCTCTCTCTCTCTCTCTCTCTCTCTCTCTCTCTCTCTCTCTCTCTCTCTCTCTCTCTCTCTCTCTGTGTGTGTGAGACATTGCCGCAGGTGTGTGAAATCTGAAACACTTTTTGTACATATGTTTTCGAAAAAGAAAAAAAAATATTCACACGGCTTGATTTTACCAGAAAATGTCCTGGTCACAACTGTACATTTCAGGAAAGAAAATACGATTACATTTTTCTTAGATATTTCCTACAACACATTTTCTTCTGAAATTCTTATTACCATAATGTGAACAGACAGTTGCTCCAGCAGTTTATTTGTAATTTTCCTTGCTGTCATGATGATTTCCATTAGTTCTTGATACTGTAATGCAATGATTTATGCTGAAGGAAGTATATTGAATAGTACTATGATGGATAAATACTTTACATTTTAAACATGTTGTTGTTGTTTTTCATCACAAGAATTTATTTATTTATTTATTTTGCTTTACAAATAATGAGGTTTTGGAAAGTATGTCTGTCTGATTATGTCTAGTATCCTTTGCATCAGCATCATGTCTTTTATAATCATATTTAGAATGAGGAAGCACTTTTACTTTAGATTTGGAAGACAAGCTTGTTTTTAATCTTAACAGCAGGATGTAGTCCATCAGTGTTTAATGACCAGTGGTAAGAGCTAAGCTAGCTGTCAGTATTGTATTCCTGCTCACTGTTCTTGTGCGTTGTGAGACTTGTGGTGTGATTTAGCTTAGAAAAATTCATATTGTAAGTGTGACCTGTGCATATTACGTACAGAAAAATGTCATGTCATGCGTCACAGTGTGTGAATGTTTGATTATGAGTGAGAATTCACAGCACGTCTTGTGTATCCTAAATTGATAATTTATGAGTGTCTCCTCAGTAAAGGGAATACATTTTCCAGACAGTTAAACCGAGTTGTTTAGTCATGGTTGGAAAAGCTGCATACAAATATTAGGTTAGCATATTAACATAATTAGGATCAGAATACTGTTTTGTTATTGCCCTAAGCTTCTCTTAGCTTTTTTAATTAAGTTTCAGTTGCTTTGATGAGCAGTTTTGAATTTGATATTTATTTTCATGAAGATTTATTCACCCACATGTAGCTCCAAACCTGTATGGCTTTCTTTTGTGAAACATAAAAGAAGATATTTTGAGACTTTTTTTTTTCTCTCTCTTGCAAACAATGGAAGTCAACGGTCACCAAAAATCTTAGATTACCAACATTCTTCAAAATATTTATGTTCCGTTCCACAGTAAAAAGAATGACAGAATTTTCCCTGTCTGATCCTAAAAAGCCTTCAGAAGCCCTCAGATGGAGATGGAACATCATATTTGGAAATACCTGTGCAGACTGCAGATTTGCATACATTTTCCTTGAGACGTGATTCAAAATGGTGATCATTTTATGATATTTTATGTTTTTGAGTGCTCTGCTCAACAAAGGAAAGTGTGAGAAAAAGTCAAATGACAGTAACAACTTGAATCTCAGTTCATTTACATTCAGAAATGAACAATTTTGTCAAAATGTAGGAGTACACTAGCATATAGATGACTAGACCTGGATGAAAAGACACATGAGGTATTTAACAGTACCAGCATGGTTAATATTTTCATCAACCTCTAAACAGTAAGGTTTGTGTTTCCTTCTTTCTGTAAAATACATTCTTATCTCGACATATCAAGGCTTCCCATGGGCTGTGTGGGGGAAAACAAGTTGTTTTTAGATGTTCATCCTTCCCTTCCTACAGCTTGATTCAATTTAACACCTTGTTGTGTTCATGAACCCTTAATGATGTTGCATCATGAGGAATATATTTTGCATGCTGTTCTGTTTCTAGTAAACAAGCACACAAACTCTCTTCCCTTCCTCCTAATCTGCATCTCACTGACAGCTGGGCTGAATTCAATATCAAGATGAACGTTCCCAGTCATCTCTGAGATCGCTCACGCGTCTCTCGCGCCCATGAATTAAAATCGTGAAAGGTTCTTCTGCAGCTCCTCAGGCCAGACGTGGCTTGCTATAACTGGAGGCTCTTTTTAAAGGTTTGCAGTTGTCCAGAAGGCAGATATGCTTGGATGTCGAGTGCATGTGTGTTTGTGTGGGCGTACTCGTGTATGTGTGCGCGTTTGAGCTGTAGCTGTGCGAGTACGTGGGTGTGCACTGTTGCTGTTTGTCTGTGAGCGACTGAATTATTAGCAGAAGAGGACTAATGCTCATGTTTTTCCAACTTAATTGAATTTGTCTCCGAACGGCTCTGTGCGGCATCTGCCGGGACAGAGTTTGGTGTCATACCGGGGTGTTCGGCAGGGGTGCGTTTGCTAAGGTGCTGAGCCGCTGGTGTGGCATGGATATTTAATGGGCTGTTTAATTATGAAGGGCCAGATCAGTCTCGCTGTGAAGGGACGTGGGTTGCTACATGAGCCTTTCTCTCGTTCTGACCTTTTAAGAGTGCTGGAGAGAGAAAGAGTCAGGGAAACTCCTACTGGGCCTGATCCTTCTCCATCAGGCTGGCCATTATGTAAGCGTGCGCTCAATAGGCCCTGTGAGAGGCTGTTTAACTGAGCCATTTGGAGGTGGCAGTCTGCGCCTCACCTCTGGTTCGATCTTTACCCTGTCACTATTAGATGAGGAACTAGCCTACCTGTATCTGAATGCCTATACTGCTTGATAGATGAGAGATCAAAAAAATATATCATTTAGGAACTGTTGTAATTTGTAAACAAGTTGTCTCCTTCCTTATTGTACTGTTTTTGACGGATTGTTTTTCAAAGGATAGGACAGTATTCAAATCTGTTTGCGTTCTGTTTATGACAGTGGATCTCAAAAGCCCCTTTCACACAGCGCTTTGAACCCGGGAAATTGCCGGCAAATTGCCAGAGTGCCTTCTGTGTGAACGCAAACACGACCCGGGATTGATGCCGGGATCGATGCCGGGTTGGGGACCTAGTAACATTGCGGTGTTCAGTCCCGGAACGCGCGCTGTGTGAACAAAAGCCGTAATAATGCCGTGTCGTAATGATGACGCTGAAGCCGGGATCGTTCGCCAGCTGTGAAACTGTACGTAATGCGTAAGTTTATGATCGAATCAGAGAAAAAAATGCACAAGCGCGGTTTCTCGAGAGAGAGAGAAATCGCAGCTCATAAGAAAACTTAAGACGCTGCTGGGACATTACAAGTCACATCGATGTCACGTGTCTTTACGGGATTTTTTACGGGTTGTGTGTGAACGCACTCTCTGATTCTGGAAATTCACTGGCAGTGTGAATGAACCAAAATCAAACGAACCCGGGTCAAATTATCCATGTATTTTCCGGAATCTCTGTGTGAAAGGGGCTAAATGAATTGTCACCCAGTTTACAAAACAACAGAATATAAGTGTTATATTTCAGTTTGTATTATGTTATTTTCTTTGTTTTATTTCTAATTTCTGATATTTTTGTGTCATTACTCACCATCATGCCCCCCTTTCCATGTGATTTCCATAAATAGGTATAAAAGTGCCATAAAGGTTGTAAAAGTCCATATCTTGTGCTCTATTTTCTGTATTAAAGGTGCATTCAATAGATATTGTTTTATGTAAATTACACTGATTCTAGTGGTCTATGCGATAATTAATTTCCTTACCTGTCCAATAAAAAAGAAACAACATGGGCAACACTATTCAGGATTTTCTTTGTCATCAGATCTTTCCAACTTGCGTATGCCGTACAGATTCTCCTGTTGTTTCCGCTGGTAAAGCACATTAATAATCATGTTTCATAGTGTATCTTGAGGCAGCAGCCAGTGAGCGTGAGGATTCTCTTCTATGTTTAGTGCAACACCGCAGGTCACATCATTTCAGCATGACGAAACACTGACAGAGGGTGATCTGCATCATACATGATTAAAACACTTTCTATAGAGAGCTATTGTGTTCAAAAGAATAAATGATGACAGATGTTTTTGGTGAATGGTTCTTTTTAGTGTATCTTAAAATGTAGGCTACATCCTACTTTTGCACTGCAGGATGTGAAGAGATAAGTGGTGTTGACCATTCTCAAGTGCTGATCATAGTCTGAGAAACTTTTATTCTGAGCACTAAAAAGAGAGGGGGAAAAGGACTTGTTTGCCAAAAGGCAAGAAATTCTATCAACTGTTTTTGTCTGCTTTTGGCTCAGATACACAGGATCCAGCGCTCCTTTTTGAAGCAGTTCCATGCACTTCTAAAAAGAAAAAGTTGAAAGATCAAATTCAGAAATGTATTTACTAAAGTGTTTGGATTGAAGATGTTCTCGGAATGGCAGCTCAAGATCTTTCTATGATAAATGGCACTTTCTTACTTGAATTCCCTAAAATCTTTGCCTCTTTTGCCTTTTGATAATAATATTCTCAGCTGTACAAGCTATTAGCATGTGTATACTGTATGTTTGTTTATAAATGCTTTCTTTAATTGTTTTTGTTTTTTCTTTGTTCTGAAAATGACGAAAAAATGTGATTCTGCTTGTTTCATATTATCTTTCTTTTTTCATTCATTCATTCATTCAAAAAAAAAATTGTACAAACAAAAAAAGTGTTTGGCTTGGACTGTGAAATTGCATATTACAGAACTGCTTGTGGTTTTGGCCAACCCAACACTTCATCACAACTTCTCTTCAGCTAAGTTTGTCATCCATAACTCCTCCTATGACAGCCAGGAACCTTGGAGTTGTGATTGATGATCAGTTGTTCTTCACAGACCACATTGCTAGAACTGCCCAGTCCTGCACATATGCCTCGTACAACATTAGGAAGATCAGGCCCTTCCTATCGGATCATGCTAGACGACTCCTTGTCCAAGCTCTTGTTTTATCCAAACTAGACTATTGCAATGCTCTCTTGGCAGGCCTTTCAACATATACTGTCAAACTTCTAAAACTGATCCAGAATGCAACAATGAGAGTGGTTTTTAACCAGTCGAAGAGAGCGCACGTCACACCTCTCATCACGAATTTGATAGCAACCAGTGCAAATTGAAGGCATTGATGTTTGCCACCAGAACAAGCACTGCCTCTGGACCCCTATACCTTAACTCACTACTTCAGACTTAAGTGCCCTCCAGAAGCTAGTGAACGGCATCTTGTGGTGGCATCGCAAAGAGGCACAGAATCACTTTTCCTTGACTGTTCCTTGCTGGTGGAATGACCTGCCTAACTCAACTCGAGCAGCTCTTTACCGTTTCGAGAAACAGCTCAAGACGGATATTTTTCGTCAACACTTGACCCATTAATACTAACACTTTCTATTTTATTTCTATCCTATCTATTTTTTTTATTTATTAGCTATGTGTACTGTGCTAGGCTAACTGTGACTTGTCACAGCACTTTCATATATTGTTGCCTAAATTGCTTCTATTGTTCTCCTCATTTGTAAGTCGCTTTGGATAAAAGCATCTGCTAAGTGATTAAATTTAAATTTAATGTAAATATCTTTCCACAGATCTGCAAAAGTGCTTGTAAAGGGAATGATGAAGGATGTGTAGCACCGTGATTTATTTTAACTGCAAGAATGTTACAGTTAATCCATATATAGTGTTATGTCACCTAGTTCACAATCCAAAAGGTTGGAAATTTGCTCAGTTCTTAAAAGAATTAGAAAAAAAGTTTTTAAATAGGTGCTGCTTGAATGTTCAGCTCGTTTGGCCTGGTTTAAATCGCAATAATGAAAAGAGCAAACTGAATCATATGCTTCAGTTCTCTTCCAAATCTATGGTTTTGTTTCTTCATCTCTCTCTTTCTCAGTGGAGTATTTCGAGTGTGTGGGTGACAGTGGCTGTTCAGCCTGTCTGAAGTTTGGCTGTTGTGTTTTGGCCGGAGCTGCTAGACTTAAAGTGCAGATTTCTAAAGAGATTACGGTGAACGTGAGAGACTTGTGTCATTTCCTGTGATAAAACGTTTTTAACCTGCTCAAATCTGAGTAGGAGCGTTCACCTGCATCAGGAAGGAAGATGCCCCTATGATGACCTGGATATGTCACGCTGCAGAGGTGCCAGGGGCATTAGTGGTGTGAACAGAGGGGCATTGTACATACAGTCCAGCACAGCTCATCATTTGCATAGTTGCTTCAGCTCCTATAGCTCTGATGCTGTTTGGCTGCTGTCATAGGTTGTTGAATACTATCATGCTGTTTATGCATTGCTTTATGTGTCATTGACAAATAAAGCTTCAAAAAAGGCGTCTTTTCAAAACTGATGTAATGCATGTTTTTGAGTCATGAACAATGTATTTAAACAAGTTTCAGTTGTTAAATAAGTGTTTAAATGAATTTTTTTACTGTTTTTATGTCAGGCAGTATGTATGTATATGTACTGTAGTTGTACCACTTGACATGGAAAGTGTAGCAATATACCCAAACCCATACTTGAAATCAGCAGCAATTTTTACTAGTATTTGAGAGAGATCTACAAATCTTTTCACTCTTCCACAAGGATCAGTTGAGGTCCTCTGGATGATGCATTATCATGTTTACTGCTATTACCTTGTCGATTCATAATAAAAGAGCCATGTTTGCAGTTGTGCCACCCTGACATTTGAGAATATACAAATTGCTGGACTAAAGTTTTTCAATTATCTCAACAGCTTTAAAACTACTGATATGTGACCCTGGACCACAAAACCAGTCACATGGGTACATTTTTTAAAATTGAGATTTATACGTCACCTGAAACCTGAATAAATGAGCTTTCCATTGATGTATGGTTTGTTAGGATAGGACAATATTTGGCCGAGATACAACTATTGAAAATCTGGAATCTGAGGGTGCAAAAAAATCAAACCATTGAGAAAATCTCCTTTAAAGTTGTCCATTTATGTTTGCGACTGTGCTGCATTCACTCACAAAAATAAATGTTTTATATATTTACGGTAGGAAATTTACTAAATATATTCGTGGAACATGATCTTTACCGAATATCCTAATGATTTTTGGCATAAAAGAAAAATTTATAATTTTGACCCATACAATGTATTGTTGGCTATTGCCACAAATATACCCGTGCGACTTATGACTGCTTTTGTGATCCAGGGTCACATATTTATAAAAATGTGTTTATATGAAAGATGTCAAACCTAAAATGATGCCACAATATTTATTTTTTTGTAAAAATATTTTTTAATTTTAAGACACCATTTTAAATAGTGTTCCTGTTCATTTGTTCGGACAGCTGTACCACCTGACATTTCGGGGGTTTGAGATAACAAAACATAAAATAGTATGTATTATTTAAATGTTCTAAAAATGAGTTCAAACTAAATATGTTTTATAGAATAAAGTGATGCATGTCTTGAATTTATCACATTATTTTAAAAGGAAACAATGCACTTGGACACACAAATATGCATGTCATGTCATTGACCCTTATATAGCACTGTATTTGAAATATTATGTGGTAGGTAGTTATAAGCATTCCACACAGCACACCCACATATATTATATAGAATTTTAAAAGACAGTCACTGAATTAAACATTTATTTCTACCTTTTTTTTTTTTTTTTTACAGTCTATAATTTCTAGATATATATTCCTATATATAATTTAAAAGAAAGTATAAATTATTTAAAAAAAATCGTTTTAATTTAATTTTTAAATAAATAAATAAATATATATATATATATATATATATATATATATATATATAGAGATATATAGATATATAGATATATATATATATACAGTGCTATGCATAAGTTTAGGCAACCATGCTAAAGTTGACTAAAAAGAGGAATAAAAAATCATATTTTGCAAATTTAACTTAATGCCTTATTTTAAAAAATTAGGAAAAATCCAACCTTTAAGGACACCAATTTTCTTTATGAATGAATAATGTATCGTAAATAAATAAATGTTCTTCCTTAAAAAACAGGGTGCATAAGTTTGGGCACCACTATGTTAAATTCCCATAGAGGCAGGCAGATTTTTATTTTTAAGTATTTTTTTTTTTTTTTTTTTAGGATACTATGCATCCTGATAAAGTTCCCTTGGCCTTTGGAATTAAAATAGCCCCACATCATCACATAGCCTTCACTATACCTAGAGATTGGCATGATTTTATTTCAGTTAGCCTAATAGCTAGTTTGATTTGCATTGAGAGATGATCTTATGGAAAGTACCCCATGCCAATCTCTAGGTATGGTGAAGGCTATGTGATGATGTGGGGCTATTTTAATTCCAAAGGCCAAGGGAACTTTATCAGGATGCATAGTATCCTAAAAAAAAAAAAAAAAAAATACTTAAAAATAAAAATCTGCCTGCCTCTATGGGAATTTAACATAGTGGTGCCCAAACTTATGCACCCTGTTTTTTAAGGAAGAACATTTATTTATTTACGATACATTATTCATTCACAAAGAAAATTGGTGTCCTTAAAGGTTGGATTTTTCCTAATTTTTTAAAATAAGGCATTAAGTTAAATTTGCAAAATATGATTTTTTATTCCTCTTTTTAGTCAACTTTAGCATGGTTGCCTAAACTTATGCATAGCACTGTATATATATATATATATATAAATAATCAAATAATAGTCAAAAAGAGATTTTTTTCTCTTACTTGAAGTAAAAATTTAATTGGAACCTCAACCTGCTGAAAATGCTTAGGCCAAAATTAATTCCATGCTGCTTTATACTTGTCTGGTGCTGGTCTAACTGGAATACCAACACAGCTATGCTATGTTCAACAGCAAAAATGCAATATACAGTATTGCTGATTAATCTAGTTCAATAATCAAACAGGCTATTTTTGTTTATCATACATGATACATCATACAATATAATAAATGCATGATTGTGCTTCATGTGCTTTTGACAGCTTGAGAGAATGAACATGAATGACATTTCCAAAACTGTAACATAACCAATGCTTACTGGCTTTTACAGTGAATCATTGCAGTTTATGGGGAGGGAATTGCTGACATCTTAAATGTTGACATCATAAGTGATTAAAATAATAAATAAAATGATTTTATCAGCAAATATCATGTGTGAGTTAATTGGCAGGTATTTTAATTCAGGCAGAAATACATGCAGTCTGTGTGCGGCGCAACGAAAATAGAAACTGCTGTGATGTGTGGCAATAGACGCAGAGCACTGAGAGCAGTATTTTAAATGCCCATAATACACACACACACACACACACTGTTTTTTTTTACTGTGGATAGCACACAAATTGGGAATGAATTGAAACACTAAGAATTATGTAATAATAATAATAATAAACAATAAACAAGCACAGTGGTGCGCAAGTACCACTTTTTGTTAAATGGTGGTGGTTAGGCCTTGTGCAGCCATATGCAGTGTTATATTGTGATGCGATTGTCATGGCTGTATGTATGTGAGCGGGTTCAGGTTGGGTCTTGGAGCATGACGTGAAATCAAACAGGATCCCTGTTACTGCAGATAAATGTCTGTCAGTACCATGTGCTCTGATTCTCACCGTTTATCTCATCTGTCTGTCTCTCTCTCCTTCCTTCTTTCAGTCTGCTGCTTTGTGGTGCACAAGCGTTGCCATGAATTCGTCACCTTCTCCTGCCCCGGAGCAGATAAGGGTCCTGCATCAGATGTGAGTACAAAAATTTCTTCTTTCCCCTCCTCTTCTTTTTCCTCTTCCATCTCTCCTCTCTCTTTGTCTCTCCTCTTCAATCTGTGTCTGTCTATCTCTCAATCCCACGTGAGAGAACAGAGAAAGGAGGTGGGCAAAAGTTGTCGTCCTCTGGCAAATCTAATCAGATGTCCTGTCACAGAGGAAGTGTGTGAGACAGCTGCAGTGACGATAACACTCTCCGTTTCAGATTTCCTCCTGGAGTCGTCTTCTTCGCTCACTTTGTCTCGGGCCCCTGAGTTATACAACCATTTAAATCAACAAATTACCCGGTCTATAGTGACAGCTACAGGAAGCGCGTCCACACAGGGGACCAGAGCTCTTTTTTGTTAGTGTGGATGAGAGATGCCAGCTCAATCACATCATTACAATTGCTACACACACAGGAACAGGAGGGAGAATGAATGGCGCTGTGCAGTTACGGGAAATGGCTTTGCTCTTTGAATCGGTGTAATTATGAAAAATACATTTCTGCTTCGCTCTCTGCCACTTTTTGATTCTCTGTCTAAACCAGAGTGTTGGGTTTTTTTTTTTTTTTTTTTTTACCAGAAATGCACACACACAAAAAAAATCTGAATTGTGAACAAAAAACTCATTGCGAAACCATAGCAAGCAATCATTTTTACTGCAGCATATGGTACTATATATTTCCCTTTAATTTTCTCTATTTAAATTCACTCATGAACGAGACCATTCTGCTCGAGGATTGTTCACGTGCTTGTTTTGAAGTAAAAAATGATTTGAAAAACTGCCAATAACAATTGCAGCTGTAGTATGTACTGCGTTTGATGGCGATCTAACTTCTTGACAAGTAAAAACTGCATTTTGTAAGTATACACGTGTAGTATACATAATTATGTAGAATACAATCCATACATGCATTCACCATCATTGGCATTATCATGTGAATTATGGTGTCAGGTGTGTCACTATTCTCTGACATTTACACATACAAAGACATTTTTGTGAATTCAGACTGGGATTCAGCCTTTATTTATGAGATGTTGAACGCTCCGCCTTGAGATTACATGCCGTTTTCTTTTACCGACTCAGAAGTGCACTGCGAACTCTTGTGCTGTGAGCGTAAAAGTCCCAGTGCTGTGCATCTGACAGCCCTCTCAGTGCCCTTCTCTCAGTCAGACGTACCTTCAGCTCTCAGAGGAGCACCCTACACATCCCGGGTCGGCTCCCTCGCCTAGAATACCGTCATATTTACATAGTACACCCAGCAGGCCCAGGCGAAATGACATGGTTGGCAGACGCTCCACAAAGGGATTCAGAGTGATTTAAAATGGAGAATGTTGATGGGATTTCGTTAACACATTTCCACACCTCAATCCACATTAGTGATCTGGCTCTTTCCACCACTTCTTTAAGAAGCCTCGCCATTCATCTCATTCATGCAGATGAAACGCGCCCTTTCATCCTCCTCCAGAGCCGCGGCTATGAGGTTCATGCTTAATTCTGTTTTCACGTTTGTTCTCCACCGGTCTAGAAGTTCTGCCAAAACCGTGTGCGCTCTGGACGTCTGTGTGCCAGTAAACTGGGCATGATATATATTTGATGAAGCCTTGGCCTTGTGACATTGTCATTAGTTTTTTCTTGTGTAAATTTCCTAGCTAGTCTCAGAAGAGCCACTGAAGGGGATTATAGGTATAAATATAGTCAATGTCAAAGACAGCCAAGCAAGGCGGACTCAAATATGTTTTCGAAGGGGCTCGTTTTAGGCTTCAATTATAGAAGTGGGCTAATTAGACATAGGACCAAGGGATTTCTGTACCGGTAGTCTCATTAAACTCTCATTCACGTTATAAGAGCTCTGTATCGTATTGAAACCCAACTCTGAATGCAGTTGTGCAATAAAAAACCAGACCGTTGGGTTTCACTGCACAGACTTCAGGTGGGTTCATGGACATGTGAGCGTCTACTTGTTTTTGCTCGCTTTTCTTATGACAAATTCTGTGTTTTGTATTAAAAGGAGTTTGTCAGACATGACAAGGACTGTTGGCTCTGATCAGTAAGGGTTTTATAAATCAGAAGTGTCTTTCGCACATTCAATCATGGGTGTTTAACGCCCACTGGTTTCTTGGACAACTTAAAATATCTCATTTTATATCTCCCTCCCTCAGATGTTGGATCAGTTCACTTTCTTAATAAATCATTTAAATTAGTGATATATCAGCATTGCTGTCGGCAGACTCTGGTGCACATAAGCCATTGCAAGGGCCTGTTTACACCTGTTATTAAGATGCGTTTTGGTCGATCAGATCACAAGTAGACGAGGTAAACACATTCCCTTTTACACCTGGTATTTTAATCCATCTCTTTTGTCCACTTTCAACCACTTCTGTCCTGATTTCTTCGAGGGGAGGGTCTATGGGCGGGGATGTATGGGCTTTTTCAGATCTTTCGGTGTAATGGACGAAATAAGCTTGCGCAATTTACATATGAACGCAGCCGGAGACGACGGAAAAACACTTTAGTTTTTTATCTGATGGCCGCAAGACCACGCCGAACAGCTAGTTCGCTTCCCATAATGTTTATGCATTAGGTCAGTAGGAAGTCTTTTGTGGTTGTTCGAATGCATTTGACTGCTTGAGCAGCTGCACTACGAAAGCGTTCTGGTTGAATGCATTTTCGACTCCCTCTGAAAGTGGTCAAAACTGGACAAGCTCAAAACGTTTTAGACTCTGTTTACAGCTGTATTTTGCGTCGTCCTCTTGTGATCGAATTGATGAAAATGCTTCTTAATACCAGGTGTAAACAGGGCCTGAAATGGAGAGAAAGAGTTTCCCAGTTTATCCCCTCACCCCCGGTGATCGTCACCTCTTAAAAATGCTACAGATAGAGACACACAGCTCCTCTGGAATAATTGGCTACAGCAGCCAAGCCAATTGTTCCAGTGCTGTCATCAGCTTGTTACCTGCATTGCTACCTTTCTGGCATGAGGAACAGAGGAGATATTTCTCCTAGAAGACAAAAATAGGTGGCAAATTGTTTTTTTAAGTGCCACATACAAATAAACATTTTTTACATTTTTTAACGCTTAATTTGAGTCTTTCTGTCATGTTTTTACGTCTGCCCTCGTTTTGCAGCATCAGCATTATAATCCATCTTTTGGATGTTTTGGGAACTAAGGTTTACAAAGTGGGAACTGAACATCTTTTCCAACTTGACTACCATATACAGTCACAAAGAATTGTACTTTACACAGAATCTGAGCCAGTGTCAGACCACAATTATGTCTGCATCACTTTGCCATTGAGAGTAGTTTGGCCTCCTCCTCAATGCCTCCTATAAACGTTGTCATATGTCTTGCACATATCCAGTCCATTTTCCTTTACTAGTAATATCTGAGAGGTAAATTTGGTGAAAGGCAGCTCTTCACATGCAATCATAGAGATGGTGTTGAATTAAATTTTTTAGCTCCTTCCATTTTTTTCCCCCATCATGTTGTCAACAGGTTTAAGTTTAACTTTGCTGAATTTCAACCCACTTTGTATTGTTTCAATGTCGGTATTAAATGTAAATGAATAATGTTTACTCATTCTCCGTGTTACCTGGACTGGGAAATTATAATTATTTTTCAGCAAAAGTCTGCCGGAAGACACATTTTGACTTTTGACAGCTCCAGTGCTTATGTGAAAACTACAGATTATACTTCTGGCCTTGGATGGCAACATGCTCAGTGCATTATGGGTGTTGAAGTTTTCCTAAAAGGGTAGGCAAAAGGGAAGACAACAGCCTTTTATCTCTGTTTTCTCTAGTCAGGTACCAGCGTTGAAGTACCCCTTCAAGAAACAATATTTAATGTAGTGCATATATTTCACAAAATAATTTTATTATAGGTATTTTGTCTTGCTGACTAATGAGTTTAGTCATTGAATGACTTTTCTGTGGTAAATGTAATGTTATGTGACGGTGTTTACATGGTGACATCTTTCTGTGGTTGAAATTCTGATTGAGTGATTACTTGAGTCATTTCAGTAAATTGTGCTGTATCTTTCATAATTTCTTCTGATGTCCATCCATGTTCATTTGGTGCTATAACTAGTAGTAAAGAGGAAGAAATGGTTGGTTCACACACTGCTTGAACTAAGTCAATACAGCGATTAGTCACGGCATGTTAAAGAGCCACAAAACCACATTGATTGATTGTATAAACTGTCAGAATTTGAAAGCTGAGAAACATATTAAAAGAAATGTTTTAAAACACAAAGCTTATTGCGATTATTGAGCTTCTCTGTGATTTTAGTCCCATCCAAATGTGCCATCTCAGTAATCACTATGGACAATGTCAGTAAAGATTACGATGACTTTTACCGTCTGTAAAAGAGGTCCGGAAAAATGACCTGCTAATAATCCCATCTGAATACAGATGTCTCATTTTATTACGTCAACAACACAATAAAAGATGTGATGGGTTACTCTTCACAGAACACGCAAGTAAAAAGGCATTACTTGCAAATTTTTTAATCATAAAGTACATTTATATTGTCGCTAGTGGCAACCTCAGCAAAAATATCGCTCGCAAATTAATATTTTTGGTCGCGAATGTGGCCGTTTTAGGCGCAGTCTGGAGCCCTGTGTGGCACCCACACATACATATTCACACACAAATTCATGGATGATTATGGATGTCTCATAGCTGGTTAGGAAATATTGTGGGTCGATTAAAAATGTTTTTTTAGAAACACAAAGAGACCCCCTTAGGCTCACTTTTCTTCCTATGCCATTCACAAAGCTTAACCCTTTCTAGAAATTTCCACGGCATCTCCCACTCCCCACTGTCATTATTTGTAATCCCACTGGGATAGTCATGGATGCGCCCACATGCTCTGCCAGAAGTGGGTGATGTCTATAAATACCCCTCTCACACTGGTTGCATGCTCCCATGGGGCACTGGTTTAATAAGGCCAGGCAGGCATTTGCATAAACACGTTTCCTGCACCAGTCACACTTTTCTCTGATTGGGTGATGTACCTTTCATGCTTGTAGGCATAGATCTATAAAGAGAGAAGTGTATTCACATGTAAGCTGTTTGTGTGGCTGTGCTGTTCTCTGTATGAATATGCTCCAGCTCAGACCATTGTGCAGTTATTTAAAGAGTAGTTTCAAGGAGAAACCTAACGTCACTCTGTTGCTGAGCAGTACGGCTGTTTGCTTGTCAGAAAGCATTAAGAAGAAAACATGGCTGCACTGATCGGAACTGAGCTTGTCTGTGTGTGAGAAAAATAGGATTGCCCACACTGCTGATTCTTTTACCATACAACACACTTTCATTAATGAGAAACACATTTGGAGTTTAATTATTTCAAGTTATGGTGGCTCATGCAACAGTATGTATGTATGCATGTACTGTATGTGTGTGTGTGTGTGTATATATATATTAGGGCTGTCGACGTAAACGCATGCGATTAATTCAAAATCCTTAATAATCCTTAAAAAACAACGCAAAAAATTACTGAAGCACGTGAAATTGCGTCATTAACGTTTACGTCATTTACGTCACGCAGTTAGATGATTAAGTCGGTTTTTTACATAGACAGTAAAAGAAATGGACACAGCGACCCCATTGGATTCAACGGAGAAAAGTGAAGTCAATTAGAAGCACTCACTTCCTGATGGCTGACCGTACTGCGCAGACTCAAATTGAGCTTGACGACGTAGATGTGACGTGAGCAACCTGTCTGTCTTCTAGTAGCTGTGCCAAGAGAAATCTGAATCATTCCCATCCGAAACTTGCAGAGACGGAGAGTGTGAGTAGGAGGTGTCCATGAGCTAGGAGCAGGAGAAACTTTTGCTAAGTATTCTGATTAATTATTTTGTCATTTTGCCTCCACGTCCCCCCGATTGCCCACGAGCTTCTCCTCCTGTCCATACGGTAATCTCTCTACTGTGCGACAGAGAGTCGCGTGGTTATGACGCAATCGTTAGCCTATTTTTACAAAAACTGCTTCTACGGGGCCATAACGTAAGATACAAGGTAATGGAGCCTTTTATACATTTTCGTGTTTCTTTAGAAATAAATAATGGACAAATGGAGTCTTTAAATGCCTCAGATGTAAAGTTATTCACTGTCAAAGTGACGCCAAAATGAATGGGAGTCAATGGCATGCTAACAGCAGGTGATGGTCTGCTAATCAATGGCGGCCCCCGGGGAAGCTTCCGTTTTTTCTGAAAGATTACCCCCTTGGTTTTTTATCACACTGAGCATCTACAGTGGCGCAAGCACCCCTGGAAGGCAGACATTTCTGTTCTAACCCTTTAATAAGCCGATTTCACCTCTCCGTTTGCGACCTGGGCCCGGTTCCCCGATAACGCTCACTCTTAGCGCGCTAAGAAGACTCAAAAGATATATCTTACCAAAGTTGTTTATGTTCCTAAGTGTGTTTAATTAGCCTAATTGAATACTGTCTGGGTGTATTAAAACTTCAGAATTATATTCGTATAGACCTGCAACAGTGATAAGGTAAAGCTAAGAGTGGTCCAGAAAGTGTGACTTACAGAAGATATACTTAGCGTACGAACGTGTCGGGAATCGTGCCATAACGTTAAGAGAGAGGTTAAGGAATAGGTTAAGAACTACTTAGCGATAAGAACGTTTTGGGGAACCGGGCCCAGATCATTTTAAGCCGTCAAACTCCAAAAAACAGGAAAGTTTTCGGTCCAATGATCCAGTAAGCGAATTCATTCAAACAATCAGCCCAAAACAGCACTAATGTAAAGAAAATCTACATTTGTCGGCTGGATAAAGCAAACCTATGGAAGCTTGATTCTGACTTTAGAACTCGCAATTGCGACTTTATATCACACAATTCTGCGAGATGTAAACTTTTGAGATAAAAAGTAAAAAAAAATTCAGTGGCAGAAAAAAGCTTCCATACAGTGTCTCGCTAGTAAAGTTTTGATGGATGAGGTTTGCAATCCAGGTAAAGACGTTGCAGTGTCGTACAGGAGTCGTGGCTATAAGCACGCGTGAGTCCGTTATATTGATGCGCAAACAAACCCTGTATGTGTACTCTTTATGCACTGCTCATACATTGTATTTATTCACAGACACATTTCCTATATTCACGTTGTTTCCACACACATTCAGGATAATGTTTTGATTTGTCATTGATATGTTGCTGTGTTTAGTATTTCTGAATGGATCCCTATACTGTAGTAGGTATGCACTGCAGTCAGCTCAAGGGTGTTGGTTTATGTTTATTTTAATTTATTTTAAAAAAAATTGGCGTCTCCAAACATGTGTGATCCTGTTTGGTATGGCAACTTGACTTGTCTAAAATGTAAACAAGCTCTTTGCTGTTGCACTGTATACATACTAAACACTATGAAGTCTCAAAAGTTTTTTTTTTCTGAAATGTTTTCTTTTTTTCATGGGTGCTTTGGTGTGCATAAATGTATGTATTATATGGACTCCTTATATCGTTTGGTTATTGTGTGTCCTTGAGTCTCCAACTGTCCTTTTTTGGAAAACACCTAAATTTACCTTGTAAAAAGCTTGCAGAAAATACAGTTTTGTGAGAATCACCCTTTAGTTTGATTGTTTACTTTGTCTATATATACAGTGAGGAAAATAAGTATTTGAGCACCCTGCTATTTTGCAAGTTCTCTCACTTAGAAATCATGGAGGGGTCTGAAATTGTCATCGTAGGTGCATGTCCACTGTGAGAGACATAATCAAAAAAAAAAATCCAGAATTCACAATGTATGATTTTTTAACTATTTATTTGTATGATACAGCTGCAAATAAGTATTTGAACACCTGAGAAAATCAATGTTAATATTTGGTACAGTAGCCTTTGTTTGCAGTTACAGAGGTCAAACGTTTCCTGTAGTTTTTCACCAGGTTTGCACACACTGCAGGAGGGATTTTGGCCCACTCCTCCACACAGATCTTCTCTAGATCAGTCAGGTTTCTGGGCTGTCACTGAGAAACACGGAGTTTGAGCTCCCTCCAAAGATTCTCTATTGGGTTTAGGTCTGGAGACTGGCTAGGCCACGCCAGAACCTCGATATGCTTCTTACAGAGCCACTCCTTGGTTATCCTGGCTGTGTGCTTCGGGTCATTGTCATGTTGGAAGACCCAGCCTCGACCCATCTTCAATGCTCTAACTGAGGGAAGGAGGTTGTTCCCCAAAATCTCGCAATACATGGCCCCGGTATTCCTCTCCTTAATACAGTGCAGTCGCCCTGTCCCATGTGCAGAAAAAGACCCCCAAAGCATGATGCTACCACCCCCATGCTTCACAGTAGGGATGGTGTTCTTGGGATGGTACTCATCATTCTTCTTCCTCCAAACACGTTTAGTGGAATTATGACCAAAAAGTTATATTTTGGTCTCATCTGACCACATGACTTTCTCCCATGACTCCTCTGGATCATCCAAATGGTCATTGGCAAACTTAAGACGGGCCTTGACATGTGCTGGTTTACGCAGGGGAACCTTCCGTGCCATGCATCTTTTCAAACAATGACGTCTTAGTGTATTACCATCAGTAACCTTGGAAACGGTGGTCCCAGCTCTTTTCAGGTCATTGACCAGCTCCTCCCGTGTAGTTCTGGGCTGATTTCTCACCTTTCTTAGGATCATTGAGACCCCACGAGGTGAGATCTTGCATGGAGCCCCAGTCCGAGGGAGATTGACAGTCATGTTTAGCTTCTTCCATTTTCTAATGATTGCTCCAACAGTGGACCTTTTTTCAGCAAGCTGCTTGGCAATTTCCCCGTAGCCCTTTCCAGCCTTGTGGAGGTGTACAATTTTGTCTCTAGTGTCTTTGGACAGCTCTTTGGTCTTGGCCATGTTAGTAGTTGGATTCTTACTGATTGTATGGGGTGGACAGGTGTCTTTATGCAGCTAACGACCTCAAACAGGTGCATCTAATATAGGATAATAAATGGAGTGGAGGTGGACATTTTAAAGGCAGACTAACAGGTCTTTGAGGGTCAGAATTCTAGCTGATAGACAGGTGTTTAAATACTTATTTGCAGCTGTATCATACAAATAAATAGTTAAAAAATCATATATTGTGATTTCTGGATTTTTTTTTTTTAGATTATGTCTCTCACAGTGGACATGCACCTACGATGACAATTTCAGACCCCTCCATGATTTCCAAGTGGGAGAACTTGCAAAATAGCAGGGTGTTCAAATACTTATTTTCCTCACTGTGTATATATATATATATATAGTCAATAGATAACATTTTAATCACGATTGATCGTACCCTTATTGTGAAATTAAGCATACACCATTTATCTTGTTTATATATAAACCCTTAACCCTCCTCTAGTTTTAGTGCCATTTACTGCATGATCAATCATAACCTCTGAATTCTGGTCATGACCGTTTCTGGAAGCGAACCACAGAAATTGTGCTTTGCATAACTCAGTGGTACTGACACTGGTAAAAATGCTACCCACAACCCCCTTCTCCGACATGATCATAATCTACAGCTGCTACTAAAGAAAAACATGTCTTATAATAGTGCATAGTTTGAGAAAAAAAAAAGAGGAAATGGAATTGTGCTTATGTGTGTCTTTACACAGAAATGTTCAGCTTTCTCAAGTTTTTTTTTTTTTTTTTTTCTTCAGCCAGACGTGACAACCGCCGTGAACTCTCGCTGTGGCAGGTACCAGCCTGTTGCTGGGCGATGGGCTTTGGCCATTACCATGGGAACCCTCTGAAGGCCACTGGGTGGGAGGGCTCTATTGCGATGTGTTTCTATTGCATCTCCTCTCCCTCCCTTATCTTTCCATTTGAACTCTTTTGTACAGAACTGCCTGCACCTTCTTATTTAGTACTGATTGTTCGATGACTCAGTGCGATGCGTGCTGTGTGATAGAAGCATGGAAGTGGGAGGATTGTGCATGGAGAAGAATCTTTGTTGCGTTGTCAGAAAAAAACAGCAGCGTTTTCCTCTATGACAGACATAATGGCATTTGTATGCAGTGTACGCTTGCTTAGGTGAGATAATTATGAAGTATTAAGGTCATTTCGCATCAGCGTTGCTTTGTGCATTAGACTGTATGGAGCGAAGAATCAGTTGCTGTGGTATCTTAATTAAGCATTGTAATGCATTGCTAAAAGTTCAGACAATTTAACTTTCACCTTTTCAAGTGCAGCAAAAATGATTGTCAAACAATTTGCATAACATTTGACAGGTTCAACTTTACAGTTTGTGATTGTCACTTGATTTTGTTTTTCAGAGAACATGAACAATTATAGCAATTAATGGAATATCTGGAAATATTAAACCCTGTAGTCAATAATTGTATCCCTTAAAACTCATCTTTCTTCACCAAAATTACATATTATATACATATATAAAAAAAATTCTTCATGCCTTAGAATCTTGAATGTAACTCTACACCCTAGCCTCATTTAGTATACGTGGTTCTATGAATATGCAAATTAGCCTCGCCTCCACTCACTCACATAAGCTCAAAAATTACCCTAAGCTGATTTGATGTTCTTACTTAGTCTCTCTACTTGGTCAAACTGGTCTGTTTTTAGAGGGGTTTTGAGCACTTTTCAGCTGGTCATGTCAGGAGACCAGCTGGCTGACCGGCTAAACAGCAGTTTGACCAGGCTGGAGACTCAGCTAAAGGCTGAAAGCTAAATCAGCTAAATCAGCTAAAGGCTGTGATGCACCAAACCCACATCGGAGATCTAGCATCGGTGAAAGCTGACTGTGTTGTTGCTGGCGTCTGGGCTAAAAAGTTCCTCTTGAAAACACCGCAAAGACAAAAGCCAACGCCCAACTAGCACTTATGTTTTCTGCCTGTATAAGAGAATATAACTCTCCATACCAGCAGGTGACAGTAATCTATATTCGTCCTTCAAAAAGGGTAAAGGAATCTAGGACTGCGGGTGTACGAACCGAACCGTAAACAAAGCAGTGCTTGCTTACCATTTTTGAATATGATATCTAATTGATTAGTTGGTCTTTACTTCATTCCAGACAGCCATGTAGTTATAAAAATATTTATTTTAATATGATCTAAGATTAACAGCCTTATGATGTAGTGCCCTCTCGACTCTGTCGTTTACTTGTTTTCATCAGTTTCGCTTTTCTTTTTGTGCACTGTCTCACTGAGCTGAACAGTTAACCAGAGTGATCCCTCTCACCGACTGCCCAATGTCGATTCAACATGCTCAATCGGCCAAAATGCCACCAACAGGGTCCAACAAAAGCCAAAAGTACAGAACACGCCAGGAAAACTGAGCTGACAGCAGGCCAGGCCTAGAAAAGTCATTGAAATCAAATCTTAAATGTCACAGAGAAGTTGACTGATTTTGGTAGAGCAGGTAAAAATATATTGAATATAAAGCAATTTCACTGCATTCAAAAAGAGACAAACAAACAATGTGTTAAAGCACTGACTTCTGAAGGGGGTTTTTGTGATAGAGTCTCTTGCCGGGTGTTTGCAGAAGACCACAGTTTAAATTCGAGAGAGTACTCAGTTGCTTTTATGTCAAAATTTTATCTGCGGCTTTCCTGTGTAACACTTGTTGTTTCCTGTGAAGTGCTTTGTGTGTTTTTTGGGGGGGTGGGGGGGGTTTCCCAAACACCTGCATTTGTCAGAGGGAACTGTGAACGTCTTGCATGACAAGTTCAGCCGATCCAAACACTCCACTCCCCTCTCTGAAGAAGCTTCAGTTCACTTAGTCACACCCAAGAATATATTCAGAATGTAATAATGTCTTTTAATAATAAACCTATCCGCATTTGTTGAGCACTAATCTGAATATTTTGGAGTAGCTGTCCATGGTGGTTATGGCCCTGTTTTCACTCATTTTATGTTAACCTGGTAGTGGAAAATGTGAAATATTTCTTGAAGATCTTTTCCCTGCAACTAAAGCTGAGCTCTTTTTCAGTATATTTATAGAGCTGGTAAAAATGGCCCCTTGTTGGGAAGGTCATTATGGTCAGGATCATCTTCTGTGATGTCCACAAAGGAACATTAATATTGTGATCAGTGGGTCTTGATCAGATTCAGACTGGTTGGCTTTGCCATTCTGCCTTTGACATTTATGAATAGACAGAGTTCCTGTGCTCTCGCTTGTCATTGTAATGAGGGTTCAGTGATGAACAAAGCGCCTTAAATGATCACATCTGCTTTGAAGATTGGGGGCGTGATCAAACCCCACACCTGCACACACAGACAGTGAAACCTGAACTCGTCTACACCAGCCAATGGAAATAATATTAAATAATGTCTTCATAATCATTTTAAAATGCAAACAGGTTTCTGTGAGGGCTTGTTTTTCACCGTGTCCAAACCAGCTACAATTGCGGCAATTAGCCCGACAGCCTCTCCCACATATTTTGTACATATTTATGAGCAATAAGGGTGTTGTACATATTTATAAGCAAATTATTCTTAAGTATAATTATTTTTATAAATGATTAAAAAAAGACACTCATAGTCAGAAGTAACTGTTCAGTCTGGCAAATCATAGAATGAACTATCCGCCAGAGCGGTTACTGACTCAGTTAATGAACCACAAGTTCAATCATTGTTTGCAATAACAACAGTCTCAAAATGAAGTTTCTTCAAACTTGAGGTTCATGAAACTAAAATTCGTTATGTTTTTAAAATGAGAATCAGAAGTTAGCTGAGCATCATCAAAAATCACACCCAAATTACACAACTGGCCAGAAGGGGACAATTTGGTATTGTCTAGTGGAGGTTTACAATCATTACATTTACTGACATTAGATGGAGTGCCAATTCATAAGATTTCAGTTTTGGAGCAATTTAGTTTTAGAAAGTTGAGTTTCATCCACCCTTTGATTTCCAACAAACAGTCAGTATGTTTTGAAGAGGAACAATAGAGATCAGGCTAAGAGCTGATATAAATCTGGTTGTCGTTCGCATAACAGTGATAGCTCAGGTCATACTTCTGAATGATCTGCCCAAGAGGCAGCAAATAAACTGTCAGGGTTCTGTCACTTCGGTCTAGTTTATATCTTGATTTGGTGACAGAGCTCTGACACTCCCGGTTTGTCATGTGCTTGTGTTATAAGGCTTGTTCGACTTCATGCAGCTCTGCGCAGACCGATCGGCGGCTGACTTGAAGCAGTGCATGCCGGTTAGACATTTTGTTTGACTTGATACAGTGCCGACGCCACGTGACTGTGACGTATGCCATCAAAGTCCCGCGAGAGCGATTCGAGAGTAGCCGGAGAACTCAGCCAGCGCAGCTTCTCAAGAGCGGCTGCACTGGGCTGCACGAACTCTGATGACGACACAGCTGTTCCACGATTGGCCGGATTCACCGCACAACGATAATGTGTGTTTCGTGTTTATTCGAACACCTTTAGTTCCTCTAAAGCTCACAAATCATTTTTTTATAACAGTAAACACTCTTTTCATGTAGTTGCGATGTTATATTGTATAATGTTTATCAAATTCTCCACTTCATTGATAGTAGCTTATGTTGAACTTTATTCTTGTTCAAACAGACGCTGTATGAAGCAGTGCATTAAGTATTGAATGAAAATGTCTCTGAAACATCTGAGTATTATTTGGCAAATATTGCATTTATTTCACTTCAGCTGTGGTAAAGTATGCAAACACCATGTGAGCGGTCACTACAGGAACCAGAAAGTGTCCGACTTCACGTCTCCATTTGCAGCTCCTTCTCGCCAGCATGCGGCCACTCTCGAACACACCTGTTGTCCTGTCAGGCTTGTCATGTGTTTCCTTGTGCCATGTGCTCTCCTGTCGATTGTCTAGCCCCTCCCATCCTGTTACCTGATTATTGATTCATTTTCCCCACCTGCTTTCCTCGTTACCCTCTTTTGTTTGCTTCCCTATTAAGTCTCCATGTGTTTGCAGTCCTGTGCTGGTTTGCCACTATGTATCCTCGTGTTTCTGGTTTTCCTGCCAAAGTCAAGTTTTGAGATGTCTGTCTTGTTTTGTTTTGTAGTTCTGTTTGTATTTTTGTTTTATTTTACCTCTTAATTAAAGATCCTTCATTTCCTGCACTTGTAACCTCGCTTCACCTTTATTCCATACATGATAATAAACATTAAATAAAACAGGACCCAAAACTGACCCCTGAGGGACACCCTGACACAGAGGCACAGTCTGAGATCTGTTAGTACCAGGTAGACAAATTGGGAACGATCTGAGAGGTAAGATTTAAACCAGTTTAACACAGGTCCAGACAGACCGGTCCACATATGCAATCTGTCCAATAATATGCTGTGGCATATGGTATCGAATGCAGCATTAAGATCTAACAAAATCAAAATGCTACAAGCCCCAGAGTCGGCTATAACGAGGAGGTCATTCAAGACCCTGACTAGAGCAGTCTCTACTGTGTCCAGCTCTAAACCCGGATTGAAAAGTTTCTTGTAGGCTATTCGTACAGAGATGAGTATGGAGTTGGCCAACAACCACACGCTCAAGCACTTTTGCCAGGAAAGGTAAATTGGAAATGGGTCGATAATTCGACATATCTGTGATATCACTCCCAGGCTTTTTAAGAACTTGCGTAACTGCTGCCATTTTTAGAGCAGAAAATACATTCCCTGTATTGAGTGCAGCATTGACAATAGCAGTGATGTGGGGTACAATAAAAGGCAGACAGTTTTTCAAAACAGTCGTAGGGAGTGGATCAAGTATGCAAGTAGTAGAATTTATTGACAAAACAAGTTTAGAAATAAAATCAAAATCAACAGCACTGAAACTTGAAAAAACAAGACCAGAGAGATTAGGAGAATGCACCTCAACAAGCTCAGAACCATCCTCACAGGCAGTGGCTTTATAAATATTCTCAATTTTAGGTGAAAAATAATTGAGAAATGTGTTACACTGCTCAATGGTAGAACAGTTAAAGTTACTGGGAGGTTTAATCAGATTATTGACTGTTCTAAACAGAACTCTAGGATTAGAGATGTCACTACTAATAATAGTAGAATAATATGCCACTTTTGCAGCTTTGAGAGCATTATGATACTCAATCTGATACTGATCAAACATTGATCTATGAACTGTTAAGCCAGAATTTTTATATTTCCGCTCCAACTGCCTGCCTATCGCCTTCAATTTGCGTAACTCGGATGTTTACCAAGGAGATGATCTCTTAAAAGAAACAATATGTTTTTTCAGAGAGGCAAACTCATCCAGAATAGATGTAAAAGCAGCATTATAATGGTCGGTAGAGGCTGCAACTGGTAAGTCACCAATAGTATGACTAAGAAGGTCAAGATTAATATCACTGATTTTCCTAAAAACAGATAACACGTTCTTTCACAGTCTGCAAAGAAGCAGTCAAATTGAACTTGATAAAGATGGTGCTATGATTTTATTTGCATTTGCCACTTTTTGTTTTTCCTGTCTATGGATCCCTGTTTGGACAGGCACCCATATGCTGGGCTTAATTTCATCTGCAGGCTTTCATTGTTGTTATTGTTTGTATGCTGCTCCCTGTGTCCCATCTGTATAAGATGACAGGGAATTATAATACAAATGAATTATACTGTGTCTGTTCTCTTTATTATGAGTGAATCTGTGTTTTGTCGCAAGGGCCAGCGCTACAGGGGAGACATTGTCATTGGACTATTCAGATGAGTCTACAAAGGCCCCTTCACACCTGCACCTACTCTGCATTTCACAGCCCTCTTCTGTTGTGCCTTCATTTGTTTGAATGGACCTCCACAGCCGTGTCCCGTCATATTGTTATCTGTGCCGCTTTAGATACTGCAGTAAATTGTGGTGCCATGTGATGTACCAATATGTTGGACTGTTTCTGAATGCAAGAATGTTTATTACGCAAGTTGCATAAGGATGCATTGAACCACAGTGTCTGAACCTTTCTTAAAGGGATAGTTCACTTAAATTACAACAATTGTCATTATTTACTCGCCCGGTTTTTCCAAAACTGTATGGCTTTCTTCTTTCGAACACAAAAGAAGTGTTTGAAAATGCTTCTTTTTTTTCTCTCTCTCCATACAATGAAATTCTACGGGGTCTGATGTTGTTTTGGGCTCTATTGACTTTCATTGTATTGACAAAAACATTCTTCAAAATATGACAGTTGGTCAACTAGTTACTTAGTCAACCAATGTGAAATATAATTTTGCATTCTTCACTGTTTCAGTATTCTTCACAGACTCGGTTTCTACGGAAGGGTGGATGGAAAAAATATTTGGAGCAAAAATTATACGTTCTCTCGCAAAACTTTTCATGTTCTCTCGCAAAGTATTGTGTTCTCCTGAGAATGTTTGTATTTATTCACGAAAGCATTGAGTATAGTTTTATCTCCAATCTCATATTATTTCAACCACAAAAGTTTTTTGTGATGGAAATGCAATCGTTTTGCAAGCTTTTCTCATTTTTTCCATCACCATGTTCTGTACTTTTCACTCCATCAAATACTTAATAATTAAAGCACAATCATAGCTTGTAAATTTTGATGGATAGCTTGGTCCATAATTCATAATTCATGGAGGCCCAGGCTTTATAGCTTGATTATACTTTGCACTTAATGTACTGTATAGATAGAAACGCCTTCCCTTTTTTTGTTTCCAAGAGCTTCCTTGATGCTGTTTAATATGTCAGAGATGTTTAATATGGTTTTAATTAAGCACTTAGCCACTTTCCATAAAGCTTTGAAAGTGCACTGGTTAGAATGTAATTGGTTTGTGCAGCTCTAGTGGTTTGTATATTGCTGTCCAAATTGCCCACTGGGTCATGCAGGTTTTGTGGTTTGCTCAGTGCAGTTTGCTTATTGCCTAATGGGTTGCTTAGGTTTGGTTGCTTGTGTAGTGCCGTCCAAATGGATGTTTTCACATCTGGTCTGGTGAAAAAAGCAAGAAAATGGATCCACTCTAGTGGAGGATGCAAAGAATCGGTCCATGCCAATCTATCCAACTATGACAAAAACTAGCCTATTTTTTAAAGCAATTGATAAACTAACAATTATAAAATGAAATATTAGCAGCAGATACTAAGTTAATACTTTCATTCAGCAAGGACACATTAGATTGATCAAAAGTGACTGTAAAGACATTTATAATGTTACATTTCAAATAAATGCTTTTGAGCTTTCTATTCATCAAAGAAACCTAAAAAAAGTATTAAGCAGCACAGCTGTTTTAAGCATTGATAATAATATGAATTTTGAGCAGCAAATCTTCATATCAGACTGATTTCTGAATCTGATTTCATGTGACACTGAAGACTGGAGTAATGATGAGAATATTTTAGATTATACATTTTCACACTATTAATGGTTTTACTGTATTTTTTATTAAATAAATGCAGCTTTGGTGAGCAAAAGAGATTTCTTTCAAAAAAATCTTACCAACCTCAAACTTTTGCACGGCAATGCATGATGCTTGCATAAGTATTTGTCTGAATAAATGGCTACTTTTAAATGGCCGTCAATGGAGAAAAATACTTTTAGCATGCAGAGTGTGTAGTTACAGTATCTACTAGCAGAGGCTAACAGTCCTTGCCAAACTTTGACCCCTTTGTAAGTTGTTATTGTGATTTTTATTTTAAAGCTGTTATGTAGCCTTACTCTCTTTCTCTCTCTCGCCTCATCCACCTACTCTCTCTCTCATTTCTTCCCACCGAGAGCCTCATCATCACCTCTGCTTCCCTACACAGTGTGCTCTTGGATGCGAGGGCAGCCTCTGTAAATTCACTCTGACCTTTTCTCATTGCATATTCTTCTACTGTAAGAGTTTGTAACGCAGTCCTGTGGACTTTGTGTGTGCTACATATGCTCTCTGTGCGCTCAGGCCACAGGACGTATGGAAGCTACTCTCTTTTTGTGCAAGTGTCATCGCCACCATATGAGCTGTATTCAGAGGGAGAATATTAAAACAGCACGTTATGAATAGGATGTCATAAAAGAGCCGCTGCTTAATTAATAATGGATGCAAAACTTGGGGGAAGGCGGACAGGAAGGGTTCTTTTTGGTTTGCCAGTGTTGCAGCTGACTGGCAGTGCCCTGCTGACCCGGTGCTCCAGTATAATTTAGGTCACAGGTGTCATCCTGCCAATGTCACTTCTGGTGGCAGTGCTCTGTAAACAACCTCCAGTATCTACCCGGAATAACTGTGATTGTAAACAGGAGGGACAAAAAAAAATCTGATGCCGAAAATATACATAATCTATAATATAATACTAATCTTTGGGGAATTTAATGTTATAATAATAAATTATATAATGTTAAATGTTATTTAATATATGGCTTTATTATATATCATATTTTATTTATATTAAATTAATAAAAAAGAATATTTTATTTAGGTTATATCAAATAAAAAAAAATTGAAAAATAAATGTATCCTTTTGAATCTACACTGTTCAAAGGATTTTTAGCATTTTATTTGAAATTGAAAATTCTTTGAGTTTAAAATAACGACAATTATTTGAAATAGCATATTTTTTTTATATTTTTTATCAAAAGTACTTTTATCAATTTATGCATTCTTGTTAAATAAAATAGTTATTTAAAAAAAATTTACTTTTGAATGCTGGCTGTGTGTGTGTGTGTGTGTGTGTGTGTGTGTGTGTGTGTGTGTGTGTGTATATACATTATATAATACAGTATTTTTTGTCTCACACATCTGCAATGTGAAGTATATTGTAATTTTGTGCTGTGGATGCAGTAGCAATCCAACTGGTTTCAGACATTTAGGTTTTTATTTCTGATTTCTAATGTTTCCTTTTACCCATAGAAAAAAGTTTCAAATTTAAATATTGTAAAGCTATATGCTGGCTATTCTCACCCACTTCTCATTGCCTCACCTGTGCTTTTAACATGTAAAATACCATTGATACCTGTTTAAATTCCTCTGTGACTTTCTCTTCTGCTTGTTTTAAATGTACTTCCACTTTAAGATTATTTTGCACCTTGTATTTGTGTTATTGCAATCAACATTAAATTCCAAATATGTCTGGTAATGCTTATTTATAGCTAACGTGGCTGACTCCTCTCTTTTTTGTGTGTCTCTCTGAAGGACCCGCGCAGTAAGCACAAGTTCAAGGTCCACACGTACTCCAGCCCCACCTTCTGTGACCACTGCGGCTCTCTGCTGTACGGACTCATCCACCAGGGCATGAGATGTGACCGTGGGTATCTCTCACTTTCCTTGACTTCCACTGAGACGCTTTAATCACACATAATCATTTTTCTGGTAGAATTTCATGAAATTTGAGGGCTTTTCACACTGCGCTTAACCCCGGGTTATTGTCTTTCTTAACCCTGCTTTTAACCCTGGGTAAAGGAACATTTCACTTGTTTTACTAGAATGAGTTTAAAAAATGAAATTTATGAAAAGATTAGTGTTTAGTCCAAAGCTGATCCCAGGATGCAGAGTTCTATTTGTGGAATAGATGCTGTACGGTTGACTATAGGACATCAAAAGTTAGGATTCAGTAGTGTAGTTGTCACATACTCTGCATCTGTTATTAATAAATTAATTCAAATGTTTCATTCTCAAATCATCCACTGATGCATTTTGACACCCCTACCTTAGTGTTTGCTTTCACATTTTACATCACGTTGGTTTGGACTGCCAAATAATAATAGCAGCACATTGTTAGATTTTGAAATGTGTGTCAGTACTCTTCTGTTTTCTGATGCCATTTGTACAGAAACCGTGCAACCCTAGTTATGATGGTTGAGTGATCTGTGTGTGTTACCTATCCCTGCGAGGCGAATATCCTGAGTGAGAACATAACCAGGCTGTATGAAGTCCCGCTCACAAAGCACCTGAGTGAAAGGAGATTTTCCATCTCACGGTAGCCAGCCTCTTATCCAGTGTCCAATACATAAAACATTCAAAATGCTTCACTCACTTAGCAGCTGTCTGAGCCTCCGGGGCACAGATATTCACCGCCTCATACCTGATTGTTGGCTAACACATATTCATTGATATAACAGCATATTTACCGGCCGCTCTTTACTCTTATTAATGTATGACAGGCAGATAGGCAGACTAACAAGTGAGCAGACAGGTGGTGTAAAGATGAGGCGCTCAGCATCTTCAACTGAAACCTGACACAAAGTTGTTATGGTTGCAGACTGAGAGAGCTATAATTACCTTTGTTTAGTTTCCAATGCATGAGTCGTCTTCTCCGGGGCCCTCTACAGTGTTTACACTCCAGCTATGGCTTGCGCTCCGTCACACTTCTGACTGAACTGTGGAGAACTGCTGCAGTGCATGAGGAATTACAGTGTGTTTGTGTGTGTTTCACAAGTATGTTCTTGTGTGTTTACTTGTTTCACAGTCATTTTCAGAAGCAGTCTGAATTCCGGAGTGCTTTTTCGCTAATTGATATGTAAACTTAAGTTGAGTCCGACTGCTTGTGTTTGGCCTGTGGCATCCAACACAACAAAAGCATCATAACAGTTAGAGCTGAAACAACTAATCGATTTAATCGATTAAAATCGATTATTAAAATAGTTGTCAACTAATTTAGTCATCGATTAGTTGCTAAATAACTTTTATTTGCCATAAGCGGCTCATTTCGTGCATATTTTAAATCTGCGGTGACCAAAGTGTGGCAGTTATGAGCCACCGGAGGTTTTACTCAGCCAGTACAGCAGGAGAAGTAGCGAATAGCCAATAGCTGGCCTTGTTTTATGTCACGTGCTTCCCGCACAGCGTCTCTGCAGCATTCAGCGAGATGGCGGAGGCAGGCGGCAGTGGAGTAAGCTCGAGAAAGAAAAAAGCGGAAGATAAAACTAATCGAACGAAGCAGCATTCGGCAGTTTAGGATATCGCACAAGATTTGTCAACAAAGAAAATATTTCATCACTGGAGAGTTTTTTTTTCGACACAATTAATATGCACGAGGGAGGGAGAGAGAGAGCAAGACAGCGCTCGGGTGAGTGCGCGCGCGCGGCCGGGGCGCTCTCTCTCTCTCTGCTTGTTCATATATGCCCTGTCAAGCGCGCCCTGTTAAACTGACAGGACTTAAAAACACATGCAAATGATACACTTTCACTCTATGATGGTTAAACTCTGCAATTAATATTTTTTTCGAACCGCGTAAAGCTCATTACCATAAAGTTGAGCTACTATCAACTTTCTGATTGATTTCACAGCATAAGCTATAAAGCTGTTTCTCAGGTATAAGCTGCGTGTTTACAGGAAAAAATAAAATAAAATGCAATTTACTGCATCTGTATTCTGTTTTATTCTTATTCTTCGTGAAAATATGTTCTGCAAGATTCCTTAATAAGCTTTGTTCGGGATGTTAAACTACTTTAGGAGACCTAATGACTGCCATGGTGAAAACATTATTTGAAATCTCCTTGTGAAATTTGCTAGAGTACATAACGTTATGGGTCAGTGTTTTGATTGCAGAAGAGTTCGATAAAGGATTACTAACACATAATAAAACACAACTCCAGGTATGTTTTTTATGTGGATATGAATGCAAAATGGTTAAAATCTCTAAAAAGTCTATGTTGAATGATAAAGACCCTTTGTTAATAATTTACTTGGGGAAAAATGGGCAAAACTAAAATATAAGTACATATACCGATTAATCGATTAATCGTAAAAATAATCGCCCGATTAATCGATTATCAAAATAATCGTTAGTTGCAGCCCTAATAACAGTGAATTCATCATAAAGCCCCTATTGACCTTGCTGTAAAGACCAGCTTCGAGTATTTCTGATGTAGCTGGTTGGGCTTGCTTGTTTAGCTAGTTAGGAAGCACACCAGCATCCAAAACACATGTGCTGGTGGCTGTTGATGTTTTTAGCAGGAGAGTACAAACTGATGACTGGTTTGTTCCTGGTCAGATATTCAACCTTCAGGAAAGACTGTTCCCTTGTTCCAAATTCTAGTGAGTCACCTCGCTATCCACTGCATACATGCCTGTTGGCAGTATGTATATTTATAATACATAATATATTATTTGTGACCATATATATATTATGCTCACCAGAAAAGAACAGTCATACAGTCATATTGAGAAATGTTGTCACTTTTACGTGTGCCTTTTTACGTTGTTTATATATATATATATAAACAAACAAACAAAAAAATATATATATAAATAATGTTAATATATATATATTAATACTGTGTCTAGTTACCTGGATGATCCACAACTGTTTTTTGATGGTTGTTCATGAGTTCCTTGTTTGTCCTGAGCAGGTAAACTGCCCAATGTTTTTCAGAAAATTCCTCCAGCTCCCGCAAATTCTTTGGGTTTCCAGCATCTTTTGCATATTTTAACCCAGTGACTGTATGATTTTGAGATCCATCTTTTCACACAGGACATTTGAGGGACACATAAGCAACTATTACAAAATGTTCAAACATTCACTGATGCTCCAGAAGGAAACGCAACACATTTAAAGGGGTCATATAATGCCATTTTTGTACAAGCTAATATGATTCTTTAGGGTCTAAATTAAAAGTTTGTAATATACTTTAATTAAAAATTCTCATTAGTATTGTAAGAAAACACTCGTTTTACCTGGTCAAAAACAGCGCTGATTTCAGCAAGCCATTTAAGTGCATGTGTCTTTAAATGATAATGAGCTTTGCTCACCCCGCCCCTCTGTTCTGTGCGTACACCGTTTGTAACACAATAACCATAATGTGTTGTTCATTATAAACGTGGGATTATGAATTATATTGAGAACGTCGTACATAGAAAACATGCCGTAATGTACCCTGAGTGTAAACAGCCGCATTCATCGTGAAACGTGCTAGCGATTTGCAAAGATTAATATAAAGGTTAATAAAACGTTACACTCACTTCTTCTTCTGGAGGTTCAGCAGGAACACGAATAGTTGATACCGATCCTTTTTTCAGGAGCAGCTTCTTAGCAAAACCAGCTTTATACTGACCTCGTTTGTAAAGCAGTCTGATGTGTGAAATGATTCGCGCAAACATGAAAGCATTGACGTTGATCGTGGGGAATATTCCCTTCGAAAGCAAACTCAGCCACTGTGTCTTCAGCGGTTTGGATTTAGGAACATCAAAATGACTGCTGTGTTCCTTATTACACCCAAGAACAGAACACCACAATCGCTTAGACGCCATTCTGCTCATCAACAACAATGACGCGCGGACTATGATGACAGACAGCTCGCTCACGAACGAGGGCGGGTCTGTGTTGAAATGCTGCTGTCAATCAACAATCGTGGGAGGGGCGTCCGACCGTGTGACGTCACTAGGTCGAACGGCTCGATTTGAGACGGGAAAACATAAGGAGATTTAAAAAAACACTGGATGGATTTTTATCATTTTATGATGGTTGTGTACAGGCACTGCCAACACACATTTCAGTACAATCAACTCGTAAAAGTGCATGTACCATTATATGACCTCTTTAAAATGTGTAAACTTTTTGAAGATTTGAAGATTGTACTTATTTTGTCTTGTGGGAAACATGTAGGTATCTTCTTAAGCTTCTGAAGGGCAGTACTAAATGAAAAATTGTACGTCCTGTTAATGCAACGTGAATGGGGTCATTTTTATAAATTCAGCTTTTATTTTGTCTTGTGGACTATATGTAAACATCTTTTAATGTAAAATATAATATACAGGACAGTACTCAATAAAAAAGATAACATGCATTTTGAATGATCCTTTTTATTTTGTTAAATAATTAACATTTTGTATATTCTGCAAGGTGTATGTAAACTATAGTGTATATATATATATATATATATATATAAATATATATATAAAGTGATATTACTTTATATTTATATATATATATATATATATATATATATATATATATATATATAAAGTGATATTACTTTATATTACTGACTTTTGATGCAGTCTACATGTTGGTCTGAGATTTTTATGGCATTAAAATCTCATGGCTAAACATGGCCATTCGTAGTTACAGAATTGGCTCAACAGTCCTTTTTGGTGGAAGGAAAGCACCTTCTATATATATATATATGCACATGCGTGTAAAATTGTGTACTTTGTCTGTGCATATGTCGTTTGGGGTTTTGGTGTAACATCTCTTCCTCTTTCTGTCTCCTGCTATCCAGACTGTATGATGAACATCCATAAGCGCTGTGTGGCCAACGTGCCGAGTCTGTGTGGGACTGACCATACTGAGAGGAGGGGCCGCATCCAAATCACCGCAGAGATCAAGAACAATGTGCTCACCGTCAGCAGTGAGTCACCACTGCCCACTCACACACATTTCACTGCTGCACACATGTGCATGGAAGCAAACACTCACTCACGTCTTCCAAAATCGCTGGGGGATTCTGGACCTCCTGTTACCACACACATGCCTTCATTTGACCCTTGAAGAGCAGCCAAAAATGCACTTTATACGGCACATCTTGCATGAATACTTTCAGTTAAGGCATGAAGTGTGCCGCCTGTGAAGGCTTGTGGGCATTTTTTCTTAGTGTCTGATTCCTCCTAGTGGTGAATTCAAAGCAGCACCAGATAGCAGGGACGTGCATGTGCACCATTTCAGTGTTTAAAAACCTTATGGTGATGATTTATTGGAAATGCCCAACTGTATTTAAAAAAAATAGTTCACCCAAAAATAAAAATTGAAGCATTACAACTTCATGTGCCTAAACACAAGCACTGATTGCTAGACCACATCTCTTGAATGTAATCAATACAATTTTTTTATTTTTTATTATACTATTGTCATAATTTGAGCACAAACAGGTATTGAGCGCTATTGTCAAGTAGGGCTGTCGCGATATCAGATTTTCACTATACTATTATTATGACCAAAAGAAATTCACAATAACCATATTATCGCAATATATATATTATAGAAATTTTGAACAAAAATTGTTTATTTTGTGTTCTCTTTTTTTCGGCAAATGAATCACACTCAAAATACGAGTGCAGTGAGGAGAAGAGAGAGTTTGTTACCAAAACTGTACAAAAACGTACAAAAAGAACTTACTGTTGATCAGGTCTTCCTGCAAACTTGGGGTGTCTAAAGGCCCTTTCAAACCAAGTACGATAACGATAAAGATATAGTTCTAAAAATCTTTCTAAATATAAAATGAATTGCAGAGTCCACAGCATGAATACAACATTAACGGCACAGAGATAACAGTTTCAGAACAAGTTTTGGTTAATCTTTATTTTAAGGTGTCTTTGTTATACTGTAATTATCCATTTAAGTACTGAGTAATATTAAGTAACTACATGTACTTACTCTAGGGTTAGGATTAGGGTTTGCTTTGGTTTGGTTTAGGGTTAGTAGCATGTAATTATGCATAATTTATAGTTAACATATGTACAAATGACACTGTAAAATAAAGTGTTATCCACATTTTTTCTAGCTGATGAACGATAAAAACATTGAAAGCCAATCAGAATCCATCCTGCTTTAAAGAGCTACAAAACTGCTGCACGCTTAGAATAAATAAACAGAACGATTTCGACGCTTATATCGTTATCGTTATCTTTATACATTTTTTCGAACAAACAAACAATCTGTTTAAAGGAACACTCCACCGTTTTTTTAATTAGGGCTTATTCACCTTCTTTCCTACATTTAGATAGGTGGGCAAATGCATTTTTGTCTCAGTGCATGCATTGTTTTAGTTTGACAGGGTCGGCGCTAGCTTAGCTTAGCATAATGAATGTAATCCTTTGTTGCCAGCTAGCATGTCCTGAGTAAAAGTAATATAAAAAAAAAAAAAACCCACCTAATTACTTCTTGTTGCCTGCGTATTCACAAGGAGTACAAATAGCGATGCAGATTAACACTAGGCGATTTCCTATGCAGATATTGACATGGGACTATATTAGGGGGAAGCACAGGCGAAGCACTGCTACTTGGGCTCAGAGATATCACGCCCAAGTAGCAGTGCTTCGCCTGTGCTTCCCCCTAATATAGTCCTTAATATATAAGTCAATATCTGCCTAGGAAATCACCTAGTGTTAACTATTTGTACTTGTTGTGAATACGCAGGCCACAAGAAGTAATTAGGTGTTTTTTTTTTTTTTTTTTTTCACTTTTACTCAGGACATGCTAGCTGGCAACAAAGGATTCCATTCATTATGCTAAGCTAAGCTAGCGCTGACCCTGTCAAACTAAAACAATGCATGCACTGAGACAAAAATGCATTTGCCCACCTATCTAAATGTAGGAAAGAAGGTGAATAAGCCCTATTTCAAAAAACGGTGGAGTGTTCCTTTAAAACGTCAATGTAAAAGAACTGTAAGGTGTACCAGATGATAAGGTGTCTTGTCAAAACGTACAAGCAAAATCAAGAAAGCACATAAGGGGATATAGAACAACAAAATAGCTCTGATGTCCAAAATGCAGCATGTGACAGTGATGAAGTGAAGTGCATTCGAGCTCATTGTGAAATTCTATAGGATCCGTCAAACATGTATTGCATTACACATGTCCATGGTAACACAAGAAAGCACACTTAGTCTCCCTGTCTCTCCTTGGCATTAACACAAACATGTCTCCAAAACAAAAGCACAAGCACGTCGCTGAGGACACAGTCTTCTGTTGCATCCAGTGAGAAAAAAAGATAAAAACATGGTAATGCTTTCTGTGTCCAACAGAGGGCGATATTCTCATTCTCTCAGCAAGAACCCGTCTGAGAAAAGACTCATCTGCACTCCCCGTATTGATAGTTCACCCAATACGGTTTCAAAAGTCAATGCAATTTTTCCTCTGGAACACACAAGTTGAATTTGTTTTGAAGAGTCTCCACCCATCTGTTTCCATACAGCAACAATTAATTGCTTATTAGTCACGTTATCAAACATTCATTTAATTCATTATGCAGTTTGAATCAAGAGGTATCACTGCATGAGACTCATGAAAACCAGTGGTACTAGATGTTACTGAAACACAAAAACCAGCAACATGTTTGATTTGAGAGCTGCATAATGATTTGCATGAACATAACTTAAAATGTTTGTCTGTTTATCACATATTCATGACTTCAGAAGACTTGAAATATACTGCGTTTATAGTGCTTTTTGGAAAAAGTTGTGCGAAGAATCCTCAATAATCTCCTTTCATATTCCAAATGAGAAAAACATACAGGTTTGGAATGATATGAGGGTAGATGATGACAGAATTGTCAATTCTGGGTGATCCATCCCTTTAACCTTTGTAAACCCTTCACATTGTATATAAAAAATATTATATGATAATAGCGTTTCAAGCAGTTTATTAAATTATATCCATAATAAATTTCCACTTATTTGTTATTGTATTGATATAAAACTATAATATCCATGGGGAATTTCCACTTAGTTATAATTTCCACTTAGTTACACTTTTCAGAGCAGAAGATGAGCTCAATTAAATGAAATTTCTGGAAGAAAACCAAGAGAAAATGTATCAGTTTGCAGTTAAAGAGATTGTTGACAATTCTGTCATCATTTACTTCTGCAGAACACAAAAGGAGATGTTTTGAAAAATGTTTTTTTTCCATACAGTGTTGTTTTGGACCCCATTGACTCTCATCTTGTAGACAAACACACACACACACAATGAGATATTCTTCAGAATATCTTCATTTATGTTCCACAGAGGAAAATATTTGTATACAGGTTTGGAACGACATGAGGGTGATGAATGATGACAGAATTGTAATTTTTGGCTCAACAATCCCTTAAATGCTTTCTGAAGGAAAGTGGGCTTGGATCTGTGCATCAGTGACATTAGCCTCAACACACTGCTCCATATTCAGCCACGCGTCCCTTTTCTCAAGCTCAATCCTGGGCTATTTCACCCCGCGAGCCTCAGCTCTCATTTTCCCTTAGAATTAACTAACAGCCTTTAGCCCGCTAGCGGCTAATGAGCTGAGCTGCACCGTGGAAAGAACCGAGACACAGACAGCCCTGAGCGCAAAAGACATTTTTAATCCATCACACTGTCCTTTATAATTTAATGTCACGCGACGGTGCCGCAGATCTGCTGAGCGTACAGTAAGATGAATGGGGCATTTCAAAGGCCTGTCACTTAAAGCTAATGAATTGACCAATACCTGGATGGAAATGGGGCTGCCGCTCTGCCTTTAAAAGGTCCTTTCCACCTCATCTTTCTCACACTCACACTCTGTTTGACCACCGGAGCACTTGCAGGTTGATAAATGTTAGTGAGGCACACTGGGTGACCATGATTAGTGTGTTGTCAGCACTTGCTATGTGGCTACTTTTTGTGAATGAAGACTTGCGTCAGAAAAACATTCTTGTCCTTACATAAGCTTAATGGATCCAGTCAGTTCTGGATCTGTTCCGAGCACCAATAACGCTCATTTTTCGACTAAATCGACCATTTGCAGTTCGAGAATTGCAGTGCTGTTTTTCACCTAGAGGGAGCAGTGCTGCTTAATTATTTGCAGAAGCATTAATTATAATCCTACAGCCTTTTGCATCTTTGCCTGTTAAAATATCAACTGTGTTATTTGCTACAATGTTAATGAGTATTTTTTTACTGAGTAAAAAAACATCGAGTTTCCTACATCTCTGAGCCACAAAACTGAGCGTATCTTGTAGGTCAAAGCTTTTGATATCTTCATGCAAATATTCTTACATGGTCAGTGATCCCGCTTGCTTTAATCTCCCCGTGTGGAGGGCTTTCCGAACGAACATGTTGTGTGTGTGTGTGTAGCATTTATTAGCTGGCAAAATAAACCCTGCTCTGTGAGCACGACAGTTCACGCTGAAACTCATCTCTCTTCCTGTATCCGTGCTGCAGTACGCCGCTGTCTTAATGAACAGCTAAGCCTACCTTCACACACCACTCATTATGGAAATTACACTAGCCACAAATCTCATGGCCACAGCAGCCTCCTGCATTAATTGTTGTACTGGTCAAGTGCTGAGGTCAACCCCAATTACTGGGATAGTCTGTGTGCATTCGTAGCCCCATATGGCTCTGAGAGGGCTCATGAGACACAAGAATAAATGACTGACAGCTATTCGCTCACATCTGGGGTCTGTAGTTAGTGCTCTTGAGGGGTAAAGGGTTCACAAGCTTTTATCAGATGCTTGACATCCTACACTGAACGTTTTTTTATTCAGTATCTTTTTGTTTTCTAGTAGAAATATAGATATCCTTAAAACATGATTAAATTACTTGAGAAGGGAAATATATATTGATATTTATTGTGTTGTCTTATATTATCCTATGTATTTATTTTTCTAGTGACTTGAATCTTTTGAGCTGGCTCACTAAAAAGATTAATTCACTGATTATTCTTATGTGTACGTGTATGGTGTGTATGAATATTTTGTGTAATTTTTAATGTACCAGGTTCTGTCGAAATGCTGGCGATTGAGTCCGTGACAAATTTCCCTATCAGGGACAATAAAGTATATTTCATTTTATTTCATTAGTTTAGGGATTTTTTCTGCACGTTTCATTATTCGTCAGGAGCTGCCGACAATTTACTCTTTGTGTGTTATGAGTGAGTCATTGAATTGTTCACTTGATTGAGTAACACTTACTTGGTAAATCTACTAAGAGTCTCCGGAAAGAAGCATTTTCCCACAAACAAAGCAGATCTATACTATCCGTTCAAAAGTTAGAGTCGGTAATATTTCTTAAATGGTTTTGAAAGAAGTTTCTTCTGCTCACTAAGGCTACATTAATTGATCAAAAATACAGTAAATACAGTAATATTATGAAATATTATTACAATTTAAAATAACTGTTTTTCTTTTAAAGTGTAATTTATTACTTTGATGGCAAAGCTGAATTTTCAGCATCATTACTCCAGTCTTTAGTGTCACATGATCTTTCAGAAATCATTCTAATATGATTTGATGCTAAAGAAACATTTCTTATTATTATCAATGTTGCACTGCCTATTAGTTTTGAGGAAACCATTTTTTTTCAAGATTCCTTTATGAATAGAAGGTTAAAAATTTATTAATTTAAAATAGAATTTTTACATAACAATACAAAGTCTTTACTGTCATTTTTTTTATCAATTTAACCCCCTTACTAGGGGTGTGACGAGACCTCGTGCCACGAGATCTGTCCCGTGTTATTGCCATGACGGAGTATGAGAGTGAAGTTAGGATAGAATATGGCACTGCTATGCTACGTTTACATTACGCCTCCACTGTCGTTTTGCTTTTTATAGAAATAAAAGCCATTTAATTCAATTGGATAATGGTCGCTTCAATTCCATCCAGCTCATCCAAGACGAGCTGCAGAGTCGTACGTAGAGTTCGCTGATCACGTGACGAGAGTAAGTGATGAGATGACTGACGAGACCATGGCGGAGGATCCGTTGCACAACAGAGCCTAAGCGTCTTACATATGTCTTATCTTGTAGAATGCGCACTCAGCATCGCCACTCCCTATTCACAGAGTACGTGCGATCACGAAAGCAAAAGCAAAATGTGCGCATTTAAACGCGATTTCAATACCCTTCATTTTGAAAGCGGCTCCATGATGCATGCAGATATCTCCCAATATGAAAGCTATTTTAGGCTGTGCTGTGTAGTTGTACCAATCTCTTAGCCCTGTTTCATGCTTGAAGAAAAATGTGGTCTCTATTTGCACTTTGAATATGGAGAGAGTACTTTGATTATGGTTGCACTTAATAAGACTGAGAGAAAACTGTTATTCATTTTTACTTATACTGTTTTTATTTATATGATCAATTTGTGGAAAGGAGTTCAGTTAGGAGGTCAGAAGTTGTAGAAGCTCATAAATCATGTACAGTAATCTTACAAGAGAGAAGCCAATCAGTTGAGTTTGTGGCAAAGCCTTTTACAGTGCTTGAGTATTGTTGTCTTTTACTGCATATGATAATTCATACTCAGAAAGTAGAACTGAAATGACATTAATTGCAAGATGATTAGTTCAAACATTTCAAACGCACCTGCAGACTATTTTTCCAGTCATGTATTTTGTCATTGAGGATTCGTTCTCGTGAACTCAATCTCGTGTCTCGTCTCGTGAGCTAACTGTCTCATCACACTCCTAATCCTTACTGAATAAAAATATTATTTAATTTTTTTTATCTTTTGAATGATAGCGTATCATTTGTCTTCCATTTTGTCAACTGCTCGGCATTACTTTTATCAAGCTGTAGACAAAAAAAGCGACAATAATAAAATGAGTTAGGAGTTTCAGTAACATCCTTACATGATTTTAATTGTGAGATTGACTCACATTTTGGCTTGAATGAACAACATCTCGTTTAATCGGTCAGCAGATCCTTGTTAATGAACAAGATGCATCATTAAATCAGTTTTTTTACAAACACGATGCCTTCTTCAGACTCCACAGTGACTCTTTCAGAGAATGCTCCAGTTTTTCAGTTTGTCCAACAAATGAAACGCTACTTTAACCTGGACCTGAACAGTACTGGAAGGCAGGAAGATAACTTTGCATTATAAATAATGCATTTTTATGTCAGTTCTGCTGGACTGAAAAAACATTAACTGCTTAAGATATTTATTGATCAAAACTCCAACAGAAAGTTGCAACGTAACTGACACAAACTTTAATAACTCTTGATTTAACATAAAGATTTTGCTCTGCATTGATTGCACACTAACAAATGTTAAACTACTGAAATCTTGGTCTTTAGGTCCTTATGTGTCTGTGATATACAGTATCCTGTATTTCTACATTACAGTTAAAGAAGCGAAGAACCTGGTGCCCATGGACCCGAATGGCCTCTCTGACCCCTATGTCAAGCTAAAACTCATCCCTGACCCCAAGAGTGAGAGCAAACAGAAGACCAAGACCATCAAGTGCTGCCTGAACCCCACATGGAACGAGACCTTCACGTTGTAAGGAAGCTTAGTGGCACAGCCAAAAGATCAGTCATTTGTTTGTCTGGGAAATGCAAAATCAAATGTTCAGCTTGATTTCTTTGTCTCCGTCTCTCGTCGTCTCTGTCCTCCTCCCTCCTGCGCTCTGTGTCTTACAGTAATCTGAAGGAGTCTGACAAGGACCGCAGGCTGTCTGTGGAGATCTGGGACTGGGACTTGACCAGCCGGAACGACTTTATGGGCTCTCTGTCTTTCGGCATCTCGGAGCTTCAGAAGCAAGGAGTGAACGGATGGTGAGAAAGCCTGCTGACACACACATATACATCTGTGAAAATGAGGAAGTCCCAGAGGGGCAAATAGATTGTGTACACAGTAATATTAAAAAGTTTACGTCAGCTAAACCGCATTGGAAATCACGGGAATTCACAGACGTGCGACAGTCCATACACATCTAACTGGTTCAGTCATCTCCTCTGGATTTGAAGACTCTTGCTCTTTCAGAAGTCCTCAGCTCTTCATCTAAGAGCTCTCCACTCCTGTTTTCCGCTCACACACATTCCCGTCCCTGCTCGAACACCTTTAAATGCCTGGCGTGTCTGCATGAAATTTTTGAATCTGCATGAGCCCCTGTGAACACTTAAATGTGCAGGTAATGTGACAGAATTGAGTGAAATGACAAAGGTCAGATCCACATTAAATCTTTGCTCTCTGCTTCACGTTTTCTCTCTGTCAGTCTTTTTTTCTTGTACTGTAGCCTATATTGTCTAGTCAGTACAAGTATCTAGAGACTGAAGTATCTAGTAGTTCTTTCTCACCTAACAGATAATGTTCCACAATCAAGGGATATCATTACGTGTAAAGGTTGTGTAAACATTAAGATTACATTAAAAATATATTAATTTTTATATTAATTAAAATTAATTTTCAAACTCTTAAAAGCCAGGGACACACGATTATAACCCTTTAAAAGGGACCTTTTATTTGTCATTGTACAGTACTAAACACACACACACACACACACACACACACACACATATATATATATATATATATATATATACCCTAGTGAAAAATCTTTACCAAAATGTATTTTAAATATATTTATTTCATACTAAGTATGCTACAAATCCATTAACAAATTTACTGACATATCACTTGAGACTTACTGATATAAAAATTTACTTCTGTACAGTACTCTGTACTGTACTTCTTTATTGCACAATGCACATTTCTTCATATTAAGCCTAAAATGTGTTTAATATCACTATTAGTAAGGATAGTATGATCTCTGTATAATATCAATATACCATAATATAAAGGGGACGAGGCCTGATAGAGTTGAGTTAGCGTGTTGAAACTCGCGGTTATGGTAAGGAGGGTGATATTTCCGAAACACGCTCAAAGCGTTTGACCGATCACAACACACTGCGCTTTTCGGAGGGGGGGATTCATAAAGACAGGAACTAAACAGAGCGTCACTGACAGGTGTTGCAACAATGTAAAACATGTAAAAAAAAAAAAAAAAAAAAAAAAGAATGTCCACTTTAATAGAATGTTTGAAAGACAGATTTAGAACTTCAATTTATTGACCAGTAGGGTTTGGTCCCAATGGTAAACAAAACCAAGTGATCGATTAGTGAGGTTGACTAGTTTTATGTTTTTGTTTCCCTTTTTTTAGTGTCTCCTCTCTCTGTCGGTGTGTCTCAATCAGCTCTTTAGCTTCCTAGGTCGTGAATCAGTATATCGTGTACATGAATTCAGACACTGGTAAGGACAGTAAGGACGCTGGCTCACTACACATTGGGACACTGATGACTCTATTTCTGACGACATGGCAACGTCCTCATTGTACAACGTCACTACTGGTATTTACAGCAGAACTGACATCTTTCCAAAAAATTATTTTAATGTTAAAGTACATTATGATAAATACTTGCTTGATAAATGCTTGTTACATATACGTGCAACATTTCAGCCATAAAACAATTGTAAATGTTTGCTAGATTATGTTCATTACCTGCTCAGCAATGTATGTTTATGCTTAAAAAAAAAAAAAGTCTATTGGATATCATTATGTGCAGTGAGTTGGCCCATGTCATGTGATTTATGCTCCGTGCTTCAGAACTTCCAGTAAGGGAACATTGTGAGGATGGTTTTCACAGTGCATTGTGGGACTTCTTGGGAGTGAATGTCTGATTTTGCAATTGAGATATCCCTTAAAATGGCTGACTTCCTGATCAGTGCCCTGACTACTGAACTAGGGAGCTGATTGAGATGCACCCTTTGTTTTGCTTTCCAGATGTGACTTTTACTGGATGGTTTGATGAGATGCGTGTATGTGTTTTGTAAGGCCGTTTCAGAGCAGTAATGAGGCTCTATGTGACTTCGATGGCTGCTTCCTGCCACCTGACAGCAAAGCACAGAGTGTCAGATTAGAGTTGACGTTTCTGCTCCCCAGTTTACCTTCGGTCAGGACAGATCCACATGATCACAATCTCTTTGTCAGAGCTGTCACTGTCTCGACGCAACACTCATTCATATTTGCTAGTGGACGGAGTATGAGAACAGGGATAGTTGTTTTTTTGTTTTGTTTTTACAGGATATTTTAAAAAAATGGTTTCGATTGTCCAATCACTTGCAACACTACAGTGTCAGATAAAACAGTACTTGTATATTGTACATTTTGCACAATAAATTGAATTATGGTAACATTTTATTCACTAAAAGCATTATGAAATTGGCCAAATGCAAAAATTGTAAAGGTGCATTCAGTAATGTTTTTTTCTATATTATATTATATTATATTATATTCAAACCTTTATGTAGATAAATAGCTAATCAATGAGCTATTGATAACATTAATTGTTTAAATACGTTTGATACATTTTATTTCCAATTGCATCTTCATATTAAATCGTTGGCATTTCAGCTGTATTCACACCTGTTCTCAGGATAAAATTATATAACATTAATATTAAAAGATAATGTATAACTTGGAAACAGTAAAACTGGTGTCTCAGTACCAAAGATGCATAAAACCTTCCCAGAATGCAAATTAATTAAATTGATCAAAAGTAACAGAAAAGACATTTGAATCATAGTATCTAAAAAAACAAAACAAAAAAAAACTGTTTTCAACATTGATAATAATAATAAATGTTTATTTAGCAGTAAATCATCATATTAGAATGATTTCTGAAGGATCATGTGACACTGAAGACTGGAGTAATGATGCAGAAAATTCAGCTATGACATCACAAGAATAAATTACATTTTAAAATGTTAATATAAAATAGTTTTTTTAAGTTGCAATATTTCACAATATATACTGTTTACTATAAGTTTGATCAAATAAATGCAGCCTTTGGTTTGCTGAAGTTAAAAACGTTTAAAAAATTGTAGTGTAACATAAATATATAATAAGTAAATTAATATATTCATGTATTACATTACTTGACCTATAAGAAAAATTATCCACGTCATTTCATGCTAACTGCCATTCTCATGCTCTTTCCTATTTCTATGAATGTGACGAAGACGCTCATACACATTAAAGCCTCTGGAGGTCTAGATGTGGAAGGAAGAAGTGTAGTGGGAGAGCACTGCAGTCATGACTCATCTCCAGTCATAAACACAACACACACACACCCGCGCACACCAGAGGCAAGACGAACACAGGGCCTCCTATCACATCAGTAGCAAAACCCAGCAATGGTCACCTCACACCGTTAAACAGGAAGCTGATTTTCTGCTATCTGGGAGCACAGATGTTAGAAGAGCTGAATATGAGACGGGGTATCACGCTGTCCCTCAGACGTTTGAAAGCTGTTTGGGGGCAACTCAAACCGGTTGGATTCCTCTCCACACTTGATCATAGTCAAGGTCGTCCCCGCTGAGAGGGAAACTGTAAGCGTATGAATGGTTTAAATGAGCTGAGGTAATTTCGCAAAATGTGCCGTTTCAGGAAGCGCGCGAGCAGTACCCAATTCCTATAGCGGCCAGATGGAGCCATTATCAGAGGAGGATTTAATGTCTGTTACTGAACCATATGTGATACTGCAGAAATCCTGCACTCATCTAAATGTGCCTTATTTTCTGTCTGTCAAACACATGCACACACACAAACATGCAGGTTTAAGCTGCTCAGTCAGGAAGAGGGCGAGTACTTCAACGTACCTGTCCCGGCCGAGGGAGAAGAAGGCAATGAGGAATTCCGGCAGAAGTTTGAGGTGAGCATGTGTGTATGGGTTCACCTGCTTTTTTTGGACTGTGCCAGAGTGTGTGTGCGTGGATCAATATGGGAGGGATGGGGGTAGTAGAATATTCTCCATTCTTCATTGGTTTAAAGTCAACCTGAAATTTCACAGAACTCATTTTCTAATCATAATTCGATATAACTTGAAAAGAAATAAATGTAGAGTGGGACTTGATTTTATTAATTGCGTGTTTATTGAATTATGAAAAAATATATATATATTTAACTGAATGGAGTCAGATGGTTGGAGGAGGGCTTGAAAAAGTAAGAGGAAAAAAGTTGTTTAGATACATTATATTTTGGCATAAGATTGTGAAGACAAACATTTTTATTGGAATAACATATGCTGGAATGATGCCTAATAAGACCAGGAATGAAAAAAAGAAGGTAAATAGGGCCAGTTTTGATTTTATGTTGATTTTGACACTCCGAACTAGGTGCAAGCAGGTGAGAGAGAGAGAGGTCTTTGTGCATGAAGCATATATCACTCACTGACAAATCTGGCACAAATAACACATTGGCAAATCCCAGCTTCCTCCCAAAGTAATCACACTCATGTCAACCTGCATTCTGCTCCGCATGTCCCAATTTGAATACAGAATGGAGCTGACTGAGAGGTACCTGCACGAAGCTCCTGATCCATGGGCTTTTTTTCTCCACAGACTGATTCGGGTACATTTTTAAAGTCCCCTTTCCTCTGGTTTCCTCCATCTTTTGAGAGCATACAGTAGTTAGTAGTTCAGACATGTTTCCCACTAAGTTGATAGGTGAAAATGGTTTCGACAGTTGGTTTGTGTCTATTGGTGCGTGCATGTGATGCGTGTGGCATCCATGTTGTATGTGTGTGATGTCTGTGCCGTTTGTGTGTGTGTGTTTGAGAAGGGGCAAAGGCTGTGCAGGTCTCTGCATAATTCAGACAGTCCCGCGAGCAGACCCAGCTGTGGACGCAGTGCATGATGGTATTATTTATGAACAGCCCAATGTGAGGTTTAGCGTGTGTGTGTGTGTGTGTGTGTGTGTGTGTGTGTGTGTGTGTGTGTGTGTGTGGCTGAGCATGTGTGTCTGAGCTGGCAGTTTTCCTTCAGTGGTGTGATGCATAATGCAAAATGTGAGAAATGGTCAATCTGTCGCTCACCTGATGGCTGGCATTTCACACATCATGGAGGAAAAAACACAACTGTTTAAGTCTTTTTTCCCCCCTCTCTCTTTATCTTTTTTGTCTCTCTCCTTTTGTACTCTGAGATGGTGAGGTACGTTGATTCATTTCAAAACCTACTGACCAGCATCTTATCATTTTATACATTGGAATTTATATAGCTTCAGACTTACTCATTTCAAAACCTAGTAGCCTCACATCCCACTGTCTATATAGACCCGTCCACCCAAATGGCAGCCTAAACACTCGCGGTCTTCCTCTGAGTCCACACTTTCATGACGCAACGCCGCTTTGACTGTCAGGTTGAAGTCTGCTGTGGAATAACAGCTTGGTTGGCAAAAGTGTGCTTCGAGGGCGCATATTGACTGTTTGCGAGCACCCCTCAGTAACCTAAAATGTCAAAAGGGGCACCCTATGGTCTTGTGGACTTCAAAATCACGTTGCGGCCATTGTAATTCACAAGACCGTAAGTGCATATGAAGTGTGCAATTTGGGAAAGGCCATAGAATAGTTTGAACAAACTCTTATTTTTAGTAACATCATTACATTCATGCAAAAATATTAATAACATTTAATAATAATTTATTTGTTTTTACATATTGCAAATAATAATAATACTTATTATCGTTATTATAATTTTTATTATTATTGTATAAATTGGAACTTAGACTTACTAATTTCGAAACCTAGTTGCTTCACTTCCTACTGTCTATGTTGACAAATGTTAACACTCTTTTAGTAACTTAATGGTTAAATTTTTACGAAATAATAATAATAACAATTTATTTATTTTTACATATTGAAAACATTTATTATTATTATTTACAGTTTATATGGCAAAGAAGATGATGGTTATAAAGTTGAAGATGATGATTATGATTATTATAATTATAATAGAAACTATTTTAAATGATATGAACAGACTGCTTGTAGCATCATGTCCTACTGTCTATATAGACAAATTAACACTCTTATTTTTTAGTAACTTACTGATTATATTCCATAATAACAACAATAGTAATAATAATCATAATGACAATAATCATAATAGTAATAACATTTATAATAATAATTAATAATTATTTATGCACATTTTTTTTTAGAAGGCAGCATAATGAAGTTGTTTTGGAATTATGGAGCAGGCTTTGTGTTGTCTGTGATGGCTCTGTAGGCTCACTAGCTTTAGAGCAATTCTGTCATAGATTAGCATCACATCTGGTGTCTTGTTCAGATCTATGTTGTTCGACTGTTGCTGGCTGAGAATAAATGACCCTGCATTCCCAGCATGCTTCAAGACTGTGAATGGTTGTGAGGAGGAAATGCTTAGGCTCTATTTGAGGGCATCAGGATGGGAGATGTAGAAACGGCTAGCGAGTCAGTTTATGTCTATAGGGTGTTTGCGGTCAGGGCAGGTCTCTGCTGAAAGGTGGAGGGGGCAGATGAAGGATTGGCCTGTTGGTGCTCATATTGAGCTCATTAAGGCCCGGTCTGTATCAGGCTACCTGCCAGCAGCCCCGTCACACACACACACACACACACACACACACACGCACACAGACTGACCGGCAGGCCTCCCTCAGGATCCGTGTCAGTAACACAGAGACGGTCACTCCTGTTCCTGTGCTGTAGGACCAGAACACCCACATCTCTCAACGCTCAGAGCTGTAGCCTCACGTCAACTTTTGTTCCCGCGTCGTGAGTTATAGCCAGATTTGGCTCAGCATGAAAACAGAGACAGGGAAATGACTCATTATCTCACACTCATTTTGGATCAACTCCTGTTTTATATGGATACGAATGTTCCTATTAACTTAAATTGCCCAGGGATCAATAGCGTGACGTTCTTTTTTTTCTTTTTTTTATCTGAATCCATTGCATTATTAAAAAATAAAAAACTCTTAAGACTAATTACTTACTTTAAAGCTGTACTTTGCCAAGCTGCACACTTCTTAATTTAAGTATAAGCACTCTGTTAGTAAAGTTACTACACAAAAAGTCACTAACTAAGCTGCTTTAGGGACTATATATTAAATGTTAGATCATTTATTTTAATTGATTTATTAGGACAAACAGATTAAGGTTACCAGCGTGTTCGATTTTGGATCAGCATCAGCATATAAATCCTCTATTATTTTGTGATGATTTTGCATTGATAAGGGACAAACTATGAAAACACATTTTATTAAATAAAAAATGATTGTCTTTAGAACAGAAAAATACCAGAGTGATTTCCATGTTATGTTATGTTATGCTATGTAATCAAAATGAAAATCTTTATTTCTGGTATTCAGTGATAATTGCAAGTCACTTTAATTAATTGACACCAAGAGTATAAGAATTTATGCTCATATTATCCAAAACCCCACTTTAAAACTTATAGGGGGTGTCCAAACTTTTTAGGACAGTGTAAATGTACACTAAATACTAAGAACACTAGGAACTAAAAAAAAATGTTTATTATGTTTAATTATTTGCACTTTATTTTGCACAGTCAGTATTTTTTTATGGCTTTGTGAAAAAAAAGTGTGGTATATTTATAGTAAATATACTTAGTACTTAGTAGATATAATTCATTTTCCGTTCACCAATATCACCAATAAATAAATCTTCTTTTAAAGTGATCTGGGAAGCAAATCACTTTAATTTTTCATTTGATTCATTTTCAGGTCAATTAAATAAAAAAATGTAACCATAAATTTAATCAGTAATTTTAATCAGTAATTTCGTCACTAATTAAAAAATAAAAAGCAGGAATAATTAACTAAACTTTTTTTCGCTACAAAAAAAAAAGATGTTGAATCCCAAATAGGGTCTTCTGAGAATACTGCTGAGTGATAAATAAGTATTTTGAAAACAGCTGAGCTGGCACGTTAGCATTGCTAATTTTGGTGAAGTCTTCCCCAAGCCTTTCATCCCTGTATGGAAACGCTAGTACTTCTGTACGATGATATCTTTTGTGGATGTGTGCATTTCTGTTTATATGTGTGTGTGTGTGTGTGTGTGTGTGTGTGTGTGTGTCAGAGGTGTAATCAGAACTGTTAAGTCGTCTCGCCTAATAGCCGCTATCCTGTTGATAGCATCTCCTCAACTTTTATTCACCTGTAATTTGACATGTCAGGCCACCTCCCTCCACATCTCACCACTATGAACAAATGACTTTTTCTTTTTTCTTTTTTTCTTTCTCACTCTACCCTCCACACTGCTGCGCAGAAATGACTGTATTTGTGTGCAGTGAAGCACGGTGAAAGCGACGCATTCAGCTCAGTGGAAATCTACCCACATTAGCATTTGTCTCCTTTTCGTTTTTATCCCTCCCTTCCCATTCTCTCTTTCCTCCTTTCTTGCATCCATCCTGTCCATTCTGGATCAGACAAATGAAAGTTGTCGTCACTGGGTCGTCGGGCAGAGCGTTTGTTGCTGCTTGTCTGTGTGAGTGTGTGTGGATGGGTTTTACTGCTGCACAGAATATGGCTGAGATGTTTGCTTTTGCAAAAGAAAGAAACACTGCCTTAGTCCAGTGATGGCTGGATACAGAGCTAATCGCTCGTTCACGCCCAGCAATCGATGGAGGAGGAGGTGGAGGAGGTGGAGAGCGTTTTCTGTGTGCATGTATGGTGTGTGTGTTAGCAGAGATCAATGGCGCCACTCAACTCGTGGTTTTGGCTGAGAGAGAGAGCTTCTCAAATGGCTTTTCCCCAGAGGTCACATGTCCCTACCCACAGATCTACAGATCAGACCTACCGAACCAGTGAGAGATGGGGAAAATTTACTCACCGTCATATTAATACGAACATGTATTCTTTTTTCCCCCTTGTGGAATGAAAGAATGTGCTGCATGGTATTTTCCAGGCAATTACAATGAATGGGCTCTGGAACCTTTAATCTTTAAAAAGGATGCAAACGCATTGTAAACGGATCATAAAAGTGGTATATACGACATGTCATTCACTGACAGTCATCATCTCCTCCTCCAATGAGCTGTTAACTGTAACGTTTCCAGATGAACCCAAAGAGCAGAGCAATAATTTGCAGATAACATCCCCTTTATCGTTTTCTGTCGAATGAATTAATAAAAATAAATAAAACATGTATTTAAATAAATAAATATCCAAATAGTGTGTGTGTCTATATATATATATATATATATTATATACATATTATTTATTATTATTTTGCAGTATTTTATACTGTAAAAAAATATTGTTGGTTTAACTGTTTAAAAAGTTACCTGGTTGCCTTAAAAAATGTCAGTTCATATAATGAAGGAGATTGGTTTAAAAAATAGAAACTCAAAATATGTTATCTGAACCACATTCATTATCTACAGTGGGGAGAACAAGTATTTGATACACTGCCGATTTTGCAGGTTTTTCCACTTACAAAGCATGTAGAGGTCTGTAATTTTTATCATAGGTACATTTCAACTGTGAGTGACGGAATCTAAAACAAAAATCCAGAAAATCACATTGTATGATTTTTAAATAATTAGTTTGCATTTTATTGCATGACATAAATATTTGATCACCTACCAACCAGTAAGAATTCCGGCTCTCACAGACCTGTTAGTTTTTCTTTAAGAAGCCCTCCTGTTCTCCACTCATTACCTGTATTAACTGCACCTGTTTGAACTCGTTACCTGTATAAAAGACACCTGTCCACACACTCAATCAAACAGACTCCAACCTCTCCACAATGGACAAGACCAGAGAGCTGTGTAAGGACATCAGGGATAAAATTGTAGACCTGCACAAGGCTGGAATGGGCTACAGGACAATAGGCAAGCAGCTTGGTGAGAAGGCAACAACTGTTGGCGCAGTTATTAGAAAATGGAAGAAGTTCAAGATGACGGTCAATCTCCCTCAGTCTGGGGCACCATGCGAGATCTCACCTCGTGGGGCATCAATGATCATGAGGAAGGTGAGGGATCAGCCCAGAACTACACGGCAGGACCTGGTCAATGACCTGAAGAGAGCTGGGACCACAGTCTCAAAGAAAACCATTAGTAACACACTACGCCGTCATGGATTAAAATCCTGCAGCGCACGCAAGATCCCCCTGCTCAAGCCAGCGCATGTCCAGGCCCATCTGAAAAGTTTGCTAATGACCATCTGGATGATCCAGAGGAGGAATGGGAGAAGGTCATGTGGTCTAATGAGACAAAAATAGAGCTTTTTGGTCTAAACTCCACTCGCCGTGTTTGGAGGAAGAAGAAGGATGAGTACAACCTCAAGAACACCATCCCAACCATGAAGCATGGAGGTGGAAACATCATTCTTTGGGGATGCTTTTCTGCAAAGGGGACAGGACGACTGCACCGTATTGAGGGGAGGATGGATGGGGCCATGTATCGCAAGATCTTGGCCAACAACCTCCTTCCCTCAGTTAGAGCATTGAAGATGGGTCGTGGCTGGGTCTTCCAGCATGACAACGACCCGAAACACACAGCCAGGGCAACTAAGGAGTGGCTCTGTAAGAAGCATCTCAAGGTCCTGGAGTGGCCTAGCCAGTCTCCAGACCTGAACCCAATAGAAAATCTTTGGAGGGAGCTGAAAGTCCGTACTGCCCAGCGACAGCCCCGAAACCTGAAGGATCTGGAGAAGGTCTGTATGGAGGAGTGGGCCAAAATCCCTCCTGCAGTTTGTGCAAACCTGGTGAAAAACTACAGGAAACGTTTGACCTCTGTAATTGCAAACAAAGGTTTCTGTACCAACTATTAAGTTCTGCTTTTCTGATGTATCAAATACATATGTCATGCAATAAGATGCAAATGAATTACTTAAAAATCATACAATGTGATTTTCTGGATTTTTGTTTTAGATTCTGTCACTCACAGTTGAAGAGTACCTATGATAAATGTTATAGACTTCTACATGCTTTGTAAGTGGGAAAACGTGCAAAACCGGCAGTGTATCAAATACTTGTTCTCCCCACTGTAAGTTGATTTGACAAAGGATACAAAGTTGTGATAAACCATTTGAATAATTTTTTAGTGTGTGTGTGTGTGTGTGTGTGTGTGTGTGTGTGTGTGTGTGTGTGTAAAGCATATTTAATATATAAAAAAATAAAAAAAATTGGGGGGTTCCAGTCCCCATTCATTGTAATTGTATTAAACAGAGCAGCCAGTACAATATTCTAAACTTCTCATTTTATGTTCTACAGAAGAAAGTCAGTCATACAGGTTTGGAGCAACACGAGGGCGAGTAAATGATGACAGGATATTCGTTTTATTTGGTTGAAAAAGAGGCAGAGATGTGTGAGTGAGGCTGAGTGCTGGGCAGCCGGTCCGTGTTTGTCTGCAGGGACAGTGTGAAGTGTGGCGTCTGAACAGTAGGGACTGGGTTAATGGAATTCTATGCTAGACTGAGCTGCATGCCAGCCTCACAATATGGCAGCAGTTTGGAAATTAAAATTGAATGTACTCCAAGAGGCTGCGAGAGAGAGGGCAGGAGAGACAGGAGCGTGTGGGATGGGCCGAGGGGACCCAGGCAATCCTACACATTCATTCTGCTGGTGAATAACTGTGGAATCATGGGGAAAGCGAGGGGCATGCGGAAATTAATTTGGAATGATTGAAAAGGTGTCTGAATTGAAATAAGCTCAGCATGGTTTTAATTACAGTCACCTCTTGTTCATCACATCATGTTAGTGGCATGTGTAATTTAAGAGCTGCGTGTGCACTGCATAAATTAGCAAATAAAAAAAGACAACATTTTTTAGTGTATTTTTATTTTTAGTGTAATTCAGTGTGTGAGTTTTTCTGAAATGTGGCCTGACGGACAGAGGACATGCCCTAACATGTTGCAGGGTGGCACTTACATTGAATAAGTTTCCTGCTATAGTTTCCTGTCAGTTCTGTCCTCGATTATTTATAAATAAATGTATTAAATAAATAAATAATCAAATAATACATAAATATATTTAATTAAATATATTTTTAAAAAATGCAGACAGATATTTATATATATTTATATAAAATAGATATTTAAATATATAAAAAAAAACATCTAAACATTTAAACATTGTAGAAAACAGATATTTAAACAAATTTATAAAAAAGATTTATATTTTTTAAATTTATAAAAAATTGTTTTAAATGCAGACAGATATTTAAATATATATACAGTATATAAATATAAAATAAAACACATTTAAATAAATAGTTGGTTTGTACTACGAAATAAAATGTTTCATTAGTTAGCATTAGTTAATGTATTAACTAACATGAACTAACAATGAACAAAACGTGTTACATGTTTATTCATCTTTGTTAATAGTAAAAATACAGCCTTTCATTGTTTGTTCATGTTAGTTCACAGTGCATTAACTAATGTTAACAAACACAACTTTTGATTTCAATAATGTATTAGTAAATGTTGAAATTAAGATTATTTTAATTAATAAATGCTGTAGAAGTCTTGTTCGTTCTTAATTCATGCCAACTAAAGTAGTTAACTAATGAAACCTTATTGTAAAGTGTTAACGAATATTTATAAACTAGATATTTAAATTGTTAAAAAAGAGACCAATTAAATAATTATTCAAATAAACCATATATATACATATTTAAATATTTATATAAAACAGATATTTAAATAAATCGTTTAAATAAGTACATT